>NW_006378130.1:0-1320 GCF_000327345.1 Myotis davidii | reverse complement strand
CCACCTATAATATAGCTATGCGGTCACTGCAGGCCAAAGAGAGGTGTGCAAAAAAGACAATGAAATATTCAAAAAACATTTTCCTTATGGTAGTCCTTGCTGTTAGGAAGAGAAAACACATTTTCCCTTTGTTTCTTCTTTTCTCACCTCTATGCCTTCTTTCTTCCTTCTCCACATGCCCATCTATTCCCAGAACTTAAGGTCAGTGTGTTTGAATGACTCTTCTGCTGTGATTACTATGCCACATACCTATAAAAGCATATTAACTGCTTAACCATCTCCTAAAAGATATTTATGTGGTTCTAAGCATCTAATTTAATGGTAACTTTAGAAACAAAGACTACAAACTAAGAAATGCATTATGAATTTTTAATTTTGAATCAAAACAATTTTCAGTTTTGCACAGCCTCAATTTAGTACAGCTATAGAGGAGGAAACCTGACCTTGGCTGAGAAGTTGGGACTCTTATTCATGTTCCATAAACAACAGCATCTGAGAGAGTGTGTCCCTAGCAAATCTTTGCTTCCCTGTGTTTGATATAACAGGTCTCCAGCAGCCCATTTTTTTAGTCCTGACAAAAGTTTCTATTAAATTATTTGGCATCATTACTACCTCAGTAGTCAAGTCAGTTACATTATGATTATCTTTAATGTTTGACTTTAAGGTTTTTCAGCCTTCCTGGTAAGGAAATAAAAGGTACAGCATTAATTTTCTATACTTGGCCAATCACTAAGATCTTTGAGGAACTTGTTAAGACATAGATCCCCAGGTTCCTACCTGGTGGTCTGGACCAAATTCCAGAATCTGGAATTTGTAATAGTTCCTTACTAAGTAAGGAATAATAGCTCCTTACTTAGCTAAGTTTGGGAAACAATGCCAATGGAAAAGGGAAATTGGAAAGTTTCCCAAATGGCACTAAATATGCAAGTCATTCATGCAGAGAAATAGCTTTATTAACTGGTATGGAAATAAATAATGAGCCGTATTTTCTTTTTTCCCAATGTCCTTTATTTAGGTAATTGTTTTACCTAATTAAGCAGGTAACATTTATTGCAGGAAATGTAGTGCTAGATACAGCATTGTTTTGAATCCTCAAAATACTTCTATTAGATCTGTAGTGTCCCCATTTTTCCAATAATGGGAGAAGGATTCAGATGAGCTCAACATCCTGGCCACAGTTCTCCTGATGGCAGGTTGAAGAGCTAGAATTTGAATTTAGAAATGTGTGCTGTCTAGGTAAGTGCTGGTAAAATGCTATTTTCCTGGGGAGTGATATACATCCAGATCCTGTATTTTCTATCTGTGATAGCAATAAGACTA
>NW_006378129.1:0-1321 GCF_000327345.1 Myotis davidii | reverse complement strand
AAAAAAATAGTATCTAGGTGATGTGATACAGGTGTTAGCTAATACTATGGTGGTAATCTTTTTGAAATATATGTGTACTAAAATCCAACACCTTGTATGCCTTAAACATGTACAATATTATATGTCAATTGTATCTCAATGAAGCAGAAAATTTTAAAAGAATTTAGCAAAAAATATGTTGACAGTGGAAAGGCAGCCATTTATGATGAAAACGTACTTTAGTCACCCTGAACTGTTTTTTAGGTCTAACTGTCATACATTAATCTATCATTTCATTTATCCCCACCATATGGGCTGGGGAGCTAGATATGATTCAAATCCTGTCTCTGCCACTTAATAGCTTTTAAACTGCATTGGGTTACTCAGCATTCTTAGGCCTAGAATGGGATGATAAATAATAAAAATATCTTTATTTAATAGTGTTACTGTTAAAATTATGTGAGGCAATGTTTAGCATTGGTGCTGGCACATGATAAGTACTAAGTAAACATTTACTCTTATTATTATTATCACTAATAATAATGACCTCGGCTAGAAAAGTAGAATAGCTTTAGTTATCCATTAAATTCCCAGTTATCAGATTTTTAAATAAAGTGTTTTTAAATCAAAGTATTCCAAGTGGGATAAGAAATAAAATTTCAAGAAAGACTTGACCAAAAGGAACTGTGTTAATTCAGAGTCAGTTAAAGGCACCTACCTTAAAGGTTGTATTTGAAATAAATCTGCAGAGCAAATAATGCTTTTCAAGCTAATCCAATCACGTTGGCTTTTTGAATGTCCTCGACTATTTCAAGTGACGTACAACTAACTCTAAATAAAGCTCCCATGTGAGGAAAGTGAATCACCAATGACTCAGGGGGAAATACAGCATCCCTTCTCAGCACCATTAGAAATTTTAATATATTTAATTTAAGGACAATTAGTCTACAGTCAAAGGAGATTACACTATGTGACAGTTACGAATAATACCCTGGAGTAGCAAAAATATAGACAAGAAGAATGACCTTTATTTGTCACAATGAGAAAGATTATACTCTAAAATGTTAAAGATATGTCAGATATGAATGAGGGGAAATGAGCTTGAGGTTCTAATTTCTACATAATTTTGAGAGAGGAGGGTTATGAGACCACTATTTGTTCAGTAAAATTGACAAAATAAAAGGGAATGTCAACCATAACTTTTTGAAAAATTCGGGATAAACAGCTCCTAACATTGGCATATTTCTATTATGCACCTTCAGGTGACAAAGCAAGTATTATCACTGTTCTTCCGGTCTGTACCTTATAGTGGCATTTTTGGTCTGATGACACATAAACAACA
>NW_006378128.1:0-1320 GCF_000327345.1 Myotis davidii | reverse complement strand
CTCCGGCAGAATGAAAGCTGGGTCAAGGTGGAGAGGTGAAAAGAATCGTGAGTAACCAAGATTTTTTAATCTCAGTGCATTTCTTTCCTTCTTCTTTATATTTAGGAATGCAACGTCTGCCTAGCTTTGCATTTTACAGCAATTCTAAGAGGTTGTTTTAAGATTTAAAATAAATTTATACATTAAATATGCATGCAGAATAATTGGGCTCCACCTTCTGTAGGCTCCACACATCTGCAATACTGTTCTGGATTTTATTGCAAGACTTTTGCTTGGCTTCTCTAGTTAACTCTTACAGTTCCTGAGATCCTGAAGACTTGGAGAAGGTAGGGCCAAAGACCAAGTATGTAAGTTAATATTACCTCTTCTGCATAAAGTTCAAATATGTTGCTGACATTTGATGATATTCAAATGCTAGCTAAGTGTTTAAAAAGATTCTTATATCAGGTATTTTGTACTGAGGTAACAAGAAAAACATTAAAATAGCCAATGTTTAGGAATTCTGGTTTGAATAACTTAAGAGTTGATGCTTAATAATTGGGAGTTGCAGGTTGATAAACACTTCACTCTTTAGAAACATTATCTTTTATTGTTTATTCTTTTCCTATGGAAATGCAAGATCTCCACAATTTCACTATTAGATGTGTTTATGTATTTAAGCCATGAAATATTTAAACTAATGTTTTAGTTATGGAACTGAATCCACTTCTGGTATCATGACAGGAAAAGTAAGTGGTTTTGAAATGTGTTTTCCTCTGAGCTAATTGATCAGATCTAGCCACTGTCTGTTCTCCCTTGACTAGCCCATCAGCACCCCAGGTGGAAGGGTCCTGCACGTGTGTGTGTGCATGTGTGTATGCACATGGGTGTGTGTGTGCGTGCACATGTGTGTAAAGCTTCAATGTAGATATAGCCCTCTTCTCCAAGTTTAGAAGTAAAAACATTGTCTTCCCTGTATCTCTTTTAAAGTATATAAATGGACCCAGGACTCGGAGGAAGTGGATGTTTCTTTTCAAATGTTGTGAAAGGCTAGGAAGAGGCACATCAATAAACCTATTTTACTGGAACTTCCTCCAGTTTAGGTTAAGATTCAAAGTAAACATGGAAATGCTTGCTAAGCTTATGACTTCCACTTTAATCATGGCTTTGACCCATTCATGGTTCCGATTGGCCTGAGTGGGAGTCGGATTGCTCTGATGGGTAACTCAATGGGGACTGGGTGCCACTCATGCTGGAAAAGTTATCGATTTAACTTGCTCAGCTTCCAGCTGAATTTTTCAGTAATCAATTACTACTGGCCTTTTATCTTTCTGTTTTTTT
>NW_006378127.1:0-1320 GCF_000327345.1 Myotis davidii | reverse complement strand
GTGAGCAGTTGCACAAATAATGGGGCTTCCATATTTACTACTCTTCAACCAATATTTATTGAGCGTCAAGCACTGTTCTAGGTATGAACGGTACCGCAGAATACAAAACAAGGTTTCTGTCCTCATGGGGTTTACATTGTAGCTGGGGAAGAGATAACCAATAAACAAATAATTGCTGATGTTTATTCTGTAAGTCCTTTGGAAAGCCCTGAAAAGCAGGAAAGGGAAAACGAGAATAGTGAAGGTGGCAGTCACCATCGTATGTGGAGTGGAGGGCCACAGCTTTCTAACTAGGTCACATTTAGTGCAGCTGAAGTCAATGAAGGAGGAAATCATGCAACTAACTTGAGAAAAAGCAACCCAAGCATAGAGAAAACAGCATATACAAGAAATGGTAGGCAGGAGCCTCTTGGTATATTCATGTCAGAGGAAGAGGGGAAAGTATGTGGGTATAGCACAGAGTGTTAGGGGGTCTGTCATAGAAATAAGCTTGAGAGGTGGGTGGTGCAGCTTATAGAGCATGAAGGGCCTTGTGGAGCACTTGAAGGCCTGTTTATTTTACTCTGAGTAAAATGCGACCTTTTGAAGGATTTTGAACAAAAACAGTGGCATAATCTGACTTCTGTTTTAAAGGGATTACTCTGGCTTCTGTGTTGAGATTGACTATAGTAGGTCAGAGGCAGGGAGACCAGTTAAGATGCTATTGCAACAAACCAGGCAAGAGGTGATGGTGGCTTAGATTGGGGTGTCAGCAATGGAGGAGATGAGAAGTGCCATATTTTGTACTTATATTTCTAAAAATGAGCCAATAAGATAAGCTGATGATTAGACATAGGGTGTGAGAGAAGGAAGAGCCAAAGATGATTGTTTATCTTAATCATTTAACAGAAGTTTATGTAGTACTAATTATATGCTAGGCACTGTTCCAAGTTCTTGACAAATATTGACTCATTTCATCTTTGTAATAGCCCTATGAGATGAGTACTATTTTTGTCCTCATTTTCCTACTTTCAAGGTTTTGGCTCTGAGAAGCTGGGAGGATGGAATTGTTATCTGCTGAGAGAGGGAAGAGTATGTGAAGAGCAGGTTCAAGTTAATATGTTCAGGTCGAGAGGACTGAAACAACTGTGGGAAGATGTCAGGCAGGTGGTTGGTTATGCAAGTCTGAAGCTAAGGATAGTGATCTGGGCTGGGGAATATACATTCAGTGGCCCTCCCTGTAAAGAGGGTATTTAAAACCATGGGGGTGACGGAGTGGGGTGGAGGGGATCAATTGGGGACAGAGAGGGTGCATCTGTAATACTTTCAACAATAAAGATA
>NW_006378126.1:0-1320 GCF_000327345.1 Myotis davidii | reverse complement strand
ACCTATTGTTACATCTGTAACTGCTGCCAATTTGAAATGACACAACTGAACTGAGCTGACATGGGATGAGCCAAGATGAGTAGGGAAGTTGTGGGTGAAGAGGATCTTAACTTATATATTTAAAAATCACTCAAATAAATGTTAGTATATACATATTATATGTGCATATACTTTTATATACTTTATATATCACATACCTGATACACAGTGTATTTAAATACATACTTTCATGTAGTTTTTTTAATTGGCAATTTTAAGCGAATCGCCCAGCTCATCAAGTGACAGATTCAAGCCTGGAATCTGGAGCAATGAATAGGAGTCACAGACTCTTTTCATTACAGGAGTTGCCTGAAGATCTATCCACATGTGACCATTATCATGAAAAAGAAGGCAATTCCATGCCCTTGAGCTCCTCACAGTGGGTTGGTACCAGCTCTTTGGTAATAGGAAACGCAACAGTTTTATTCCCTTCCTCCATTTCTAAAAAAGGTCTCATTCTGAATCCACTTTTGTATCTTCTCAGAAGATTCTCAGATGGTGGGTTGGTTTGAGACCAGGTGAATTGATGGACCTAGTCTTCCTTAAATATCCATCACTCCTTTGCTTTTATAAAAGAATACTGCACATGCTGCTTCTTTGGCCCTGCCTTCCAAACTGCCTCTGTATTCAAGTTTCAAGGTTTCAGATTCAGAGAAGGTCCCTCACCCAGCCAGGCTGGCTAAGGGCTTATTCCATCTGCCTTTATCTTAGCCTTTTATTATTATCCCTGCAGCACTGGACTAAGAGCTTCCGATGGGAAGGAACCTGTCTTATTTTTCTCTATCCTAGGATGGTGGCTAGGAATCTGGAACACTGTAAATCTTGAATACATAAGTGAAGAATAACATTATGGCATTTGGTAAATTCAAGAAAGTTGGGGTGTCTGACCAATAGCTGCATTGGGGGTAACTGGCTGTACTTGAGTCAACTAGATATTTTGCTATCCTGGGATCACTAGGCAAAATGAAATGATGGAACTGAGCTTGTCATCTAGTTTAGTCTTCTCTAATGCATTTGCAGAATTGATAGTTGACTGGCTCTGAAATTTAACTGTTTGTGAATTATCCTATTCGATAGGACCGTTTTCTTAAAAATCATGTCCAGCTTTGGGTTGTCCCTTTGCTACCTAGCAAGCAGATGGTGCCATGGTAATATCCTCCGAGCTTAAAGCCAAGCTGTAGCCTCACAGAGACACTGGTTGATTTTCTCCTGCATTTAGAGGAGAAAAGGTACACACCGCAGGTAGTCAGAATCAATGCCTTCAGGCCCCCAGAGAAAGCA
>NW_006378125.1:0-1320 GCF_000327345.1 Myotis davidii | reverse complement strand
AAATATCCTTGGGTGAGGATTAAAAAAAACCAAAAACTCCATGATCCAGGCTGCCAGTGTAAAGCCCCTAAGGACACACTGCTTCATCCTGTTCTCAGCATAGGGGTTCATGGTATCAGTAAGTGTTGGTTGGCAAAGCTTTTACGATGATCAAATATGTTAACATTCATATTGTTTTAATTAGTGATGATTAAAAAAAAATTTTTTGCTTGCCTTTTTTTTAACCCTCTTAATTCCCTTGTTTCTTCTCAAAGATCTTTTGAAACACAGCTGTCAAGAGTGGAAGCAGAATTGCTAAGAAGAGAAGCTCCCCCCTCATACGGACAGTTGATTGCTCAGGGCTTAATCCCACCGGTCGAAGATTTTCCTGTGTGTTCACCTAATCAGGTACATCGCAACTCATGATTTCTGTTTCAGTGCCTCTTAAAATGAAACCTGTACTTGAATGTTTGATGACGGACCCGTGACTCTTAACATTTTTGCAGTGAAGTCAAGGTTATATATGGAGAATTTGAAAGCATCATTGTTTCATTGTATCTTAACAAATACCACAACATACAAAAGTATACTTTTCATTCTTCTGACTTGGTTCTATGGTTCTTAAGCATTTTACTCTTTTGATTAATTTAATTAAAACCCAAAGTGAAATTTCTCAAATTGATTTCTACTTCAACTGAACATTTAGAAGACTTGAGAATGAATACTAAAATTAACATGCTAGTAACATATTAGTAACATGCTGGAATAGCCCGTCACAGAGGGTGACAGAGAACGTGTGCTGTCACTTCTTCCTGGTTTCACCTGCGAGGGGAGGGGCAGAGGAAACCTGGATCATCATTTGGAAATAGGTGCCAGTTCACTGTTGTGTCCTGGAAAGGCTGTATTTCCAGTACTAACTGCCAGATTGATAAAGCCATGTTTGTCCCACATTGGAATATTCCTTTTTAATAACCACTAGATGGAGCTTAAGGACTGTCTTATATAATGCGGTAGGCTTGCTTTTTGTTTCTGTTTTTTCATAATCTGTAAACTCATTCATCTAGAAAAAAAGTAGATTTTCCTTTTCAGTTGGACAATATGTACTAATTAAATCACTCCCTCATGTACTAATTAAAAATCACCAATTGCAAATAATAAGGATATAATTTAATACTTAATGCTAAACTGGAAAATAAAACTTAATCTTTAAAGAGAAAGAGGGAATTCAAATGTCTCAGATATCTTTGTGTAGTGCTATTAACTAATTAATGAATTTCTTTAGCTTTTTGTTTCCTGTGCCATATTACAAATTTATTTACTTATTTATTTATTTATTTATTT
>NW_006378124.1:0-1320 GCF_000327345.1 Myotis davidii | reverse complement strand
AAAAAAAAAACTTGAACACGTCTTATAAAATAAAAAAAAGAACACAGGAGTATATTTTAGGGCTGCTGCATGATAAAGCAGAAAATAAAGTGAGCATTTAGGGGGAAAATCTGGTACAAATTCCTCAAGACGACTTGATGAAATGGGCTTTATGCAAGAGTGGGATGCACACACAGTGAGGAAAGTAGTCTCTTAATGAACATATCTCTTTGTTAGACATTTTATAGAGAATATTAATTTTTCCAGAATTTCTGTGTTAGTGGTTAATGGCTATACATGTTTGTAAAATATCTGGAGGTAACCATGTAAGGAAAAACACTATTAATAGTGGGGATTGAAAAGCAAGCACCTTTGATCCCTTAAGAACATTGAAGTTATTCTTTTGCTAAAAGAAGCCCACATGAATTAAAGGACCCAAATTTCTATTAGAGGTAAATTTCCTCTAGGGAGTTCCTAAGCTACTTAGTAAGACAAATGGGGACGTTAGAGTAAAGAAATGCTATCCGTTTGTTTTGGAAATTAAGTTTCCTACTCAACCATTTGCTTCTCTAGGAAAAATTGCAGATGAATTACACAGTCCTACTTATCTTCCGTTGCTTGCTTCTGTTGCTGCTTAAACCTGAATATATTAATAAGTGCTTCAAGGGAAACAAAATATGTGCTTTCTTTTTCAACATATGGGCCCTACTCTTGAGTACTGGAATTGCATTTCATATCTGGTTTGGAACTCAGTGCTTGAGAGCTGAACATAATCATCCTTAATCCTTTTGGCTGCTTCCTTATTACTTTGAAGAGTGGGGAGAAAGGTGCCTCTATTGAGTTTGCTCTCCAATCTCTGCTTCTCTAAAGAGTGCAGGGGAATAATCCATATTTCAAAGAAAGATGACCTTTACTTAATTTAATGCAATCTCTCTTTCAATATCTGAAATGAGAAAGTGATTAAAGCTTTGGTTGATAGGCAAGGATGTATTTTAGGAATAGATAAGCATAAAGGTCAGACACTTGTCAGAAAGGATTTTGACTTTCTTTAATATTTAAGTACCTCATATGAATCATGGTTCATGCATTCGTAGTATATTTTTAAGTTTGATGAAAAATCCTACATTTTTGTATAATTCAAAATTGGTTCCTCACATAACGCCAAGATATTGAGGGTGGCAGGTGTATGTTTATTGGGATTTTCATAGAAACCTGGTCTGTTGACATAAGACTTTCTGAGAAGATAATGGTCGTTTGACATATTGCTTTGAAGAGTTTAGAATTCTGTCTGATATATTCCTAAATTATACTTATTTTTAAATTTCAATGTGTTGAGTGTTT
>NW_006378123.1:0-1319 GCF_000327345.1 Myotis davidii | reverse complement strand
GGGTGAGGAATAACAAAGAATAAAAAAATAAATAAAATGTACATGTACTACAGCCTAGCTGGGACAAGATAATTCACATGAAAATCCCTAGCATTTTGCCTGGTCCAAAATTGGTACGCATTTTTATTTTTTAAAAGAATTTGAACATGTCCATGGGTGTCCAGACCATGTATTATTTCAGTCAGATAGAGAGGCAGACAGCACTGAACGTATTTGCATAAAAAGATAGTCTTTTTTATTTACTGTTTTTAGGCACATGTGCCACCCTGTCAGTAGATTTAGTGTAGAACTAGTGAAAACAAGTCTAAGATAAATTTAATCAGTATTTGTTTAATGAAAGTACTGCTAGGCACCATGCTAGGTGCATTAGCTCTGCTTTATCATTTATAATAACAATCCTGGGACATAGGTATTTTCTCCATTTTTCTCTTCAGAGAGGTTAAGAATTTTGCCTAAGGTTAAGACTTGTTTATGAATTCAGATATGCCTGGCTCTAGAGCCTGTGCTTTGGAGCCATTATAGTATGTGCCTGTGGGCAGAAGCATAGTATTGCATTTTGGACCATGCTGCATTGGCTCTCAGTGTATTGCTATGTCCTCCAAGAACATAATACTGATAGACGGCATTCTTGCTTGGTAAGAAATTCAAATCCATAAAATGTTTAAAAGTGGAAGGACTGAACTTGGGAAGCTAGGAAGAATATGTCCTTGTCTCTGAACTTTCTGTCTCCCAAGGATCTGATCAGCCCAAATCCATTGATCTTTAGGATGTAATATGAGACTCTGTATTTGAGCTGTGCTCCTGACTATTTTCTGTTGGCAGGAAGCCCAAAAGCATGGACCTTAGTTTGTCATGAGACCACGTGGAGAGTCTGATGATGTGGACCTTCAGCAAAGTCGCTACTGAGCATCGTCAGACACCTGATCCACTCAGGGCTTTAGTTTCGGGGTTTTCCTTATTCTGTGTTTTGTCTGACTTTGGGTCAAGTTCTTATTCTGACTGAGTCTCATTTATAGACTTGTCTCTCTTTGTGCTAAGAGTTTATTTTCTGCCCCGTCTGTCTTTCAGCCCCCATGCACGAGCATACTCCTCTCACCAGTGCTATAGGGGAACCAGAGTGCAGGTCTGCAGAGACCTGAAGATTGGCAGGGACCCCAAGGTGCTTTGATCCCCACAGGACCTCTCTGGGTGTTTTGACACCACCTTCAAACTAGTTTGACTTCTGGGAGGTAAAGGAAGCCATAGACAATTTTTATTTTTTATTTTTTTCATTCATTTCTTTTTTTAAAGAATATAGTTTTATTGATTTCAGAGAGGAA
>NW_006378122.1:0-1320 GCF_000327345.1 Myotis davidii | reverse complement strand
CTTCTCTTACTGGCCCCATCTGATTTAGGTGCCCCAAAGTATCCTACTGTCACCATACAATGACAATGATGGGGCACATCTCTGTCTCCATGAAGGCACTTTTGTGCCTTACTTATCTTTGTAACCTCTTCCCCATGTGTAACAGTTTGACACATGATAGGTGTTCAAAAAATGTATGCTGAATGATAGAGCCAATAGATTTTTCAAAGAGGATGTGTCAAGGAGGAGTTTATCTAACGGAAATACTGTCTAAATGGGTGGAAAGTTCCTAGATCATGAGTTCCAAAGGTGAGACGCCAAAGACTGGTGGAGCTCCCACTCTTCTCTTAGTTCCAGAGGTTTGTAAATATGAGCCAAGGTGGCTGGCAACACATTTTAACTCTGACTTGAAAAAACCTTCTCTACAGTGATAGTTATCCTTGAGCCTAACTGATGTGTAAAATACAAAAATCAACAGAGCTGGTGATTCCAGATTTCTCAAATATGCTCAGAGGGAGAACTGTTCAAGCTAAACAGTCTCATTGCTTCCTTCTGTATTGGAATCCTACCCACTGAGTAAAAACTGTCTCTGACTTACTAGACACTGCTCTATGTCAGCAGCTTCCTAAAGAATGGTGTCAGCAAGGGAGTGTCGTGTGCTAATTCTAATAGCTAAAATTTTTAGGTTAGGACTGCTCTTGGCATTTACATGTATTAACTCATTCGAATCTCACAGCACTTACTGAAGTAGTATAACTATTACTCCCATTTTATATTAAGAATTTTGTTGATATTTAAGCACAGTTTCCTTACCTATCTCTGAGTTCTCAATGAATTGAGAGATAAAACAAGAAATGAGAGAAGCAGAAATCAATATTGTTAAATATTGTTAAATATTGATAAATATTGATAAGAATAAATAGCTTGATAAGACTCATATTTCCTATTACATTCCTCCAAGTTCAAATGTATATATAAATAATACCATAAGAGATAAATATGTACTATGAAGATTTTAAAAATATTCATATTACTAACAAACTTCCTCCACTGATAGGAAACACCATCTGTGTTACATATGTAGTTCCCATCAATTATTGGATCTGCTTCTGAGCTTTTGTTCCATTGTATTCTTGGGCATAATCCACACTGTTTTCATTGCTACAGTTTTAAAATATGTCTTTATTATAATAGATGGTAGGATAAACACAATTACATTCTTCTTCAAATTATCTTGGCTGTCCTCTGTTCTTATTCTTCCATTTGGATTTCATAGTTGTCTTGCCAAGTTCCTTTTTTTAAGTTATATATTTTTTAATCAGTATTAAAATATATTTACAG
>NW_006378121.1:0-1320 GCF_000327345.1 Myotis davidii | reverse complement strand
ATAGAATTTAAATAGGTTTAAATTTATAGGTTTTTAATACACATGAACTGTGAGCTCCATAGTACTTATTTCTCAGTGCCTGGTACAAATAATATTTATTATTAATTTATTAACTAATTGTATTAATTGAATAAACAAAGTCAACAGCCAAAATGCATGTTTTCATAAGCAAAGGTAGGTGCAGATTTATTTTTAAGTAGACTTCCAATTTGTACTAGGCTCTGTGCTAAGGATTTTCACATTTACTCCTCACACAACTCTAGTGGATAGGTGTTATGATCCTATTTTAGAGATATACAACCTGAGGCACAGAAAATGTTAAGTAGCTTACCCAAAAATTCAAAACCAAATGCTCTAATTCCAAGTCCAAGGTTTTTTCCTCAAGTTTTCCCCAAATGTAGCTATCACAGCAAACACCTGTGCTTATTGCTATAGCTTTCCAGGCCCCTCCTCAAAGCACTCTGCCTCAGTAGTTGGTGGGGGCAGGATCCTATACATTTAACACATGTCCCTGGTGGTTCTGAGAAACATTCGGGGGGCCTTCAATCCTGGTTGCCCATTAGAATTACTTTGGAAATGTTTCAAATCCCAAATCAATGGGAGGTAAGAGAGAAATCTCTGGGCATCAATATTTTTAAATTCTCCAGATTATTTCAATGGGCATCCACTGGACTCAGCTCTACCATGTTGACAATCACACTTAATGAATTTACTCAGCCTCCCCAACCACTTCTCCACCCCTTGCGTTTGTGTCCAAGGAAAAGTAATTCTACTCCCATGTGAACCAGGGAAAAGCAAAGATGTTTAAGGGAGAGAGGAACGGAAGGGAGAAACCATTTGTGACAAGGGATTAGTGAATAGAAAATGAGAGCTGCCAAAGGTGGTAGAGAGGTGAGGGGTAAAGAAAAAGGTTTGATGTTTATCCTTGAAACAATTGAGTAACTCTAAGCAAAAGTTAAATAAAGCTGATATTCATGTGAGCATTTTGCTCTCACAGAAAGGCCATGCGCTTTCCTATGGCAGTCAAAGCAATTTTTATATATTTATCCTTCTTCGTGACAGGAGTTCAGGATCAGAAATTTCAGTCCATGTGTCTTCATCGTTCTTATTTTATAAGTGCGAGCACTGAGGCATGCTGGGAGAATGAAATCGCCTTAGACCTCAAGGTTGGGGCCAAGTGGCTCACTTAGCATGAAGTCCGAACTGGTTACCAGGCTTTGTTGGCACTGCAGCTATAAGGGATGCACACTTTGACTTTAAAATGCTAGTGTGCATAGACAACTTTGATCCAATATTTGGGAGGACAGATACTTTTATGTA
>NW_006378120.1:0-1319 GCF_000327345.1 Myotis davidii | reverse complement strand
GCCTCCACAGCAGCGCTAAGGAGCAGTGAGCCAGCAGTAAGCAGCAGTGAGTAGATAGGCAGTAAGGAGTGAGGGGTCCCAGACTATGAGAGGGTGCAGACTGAGGTGAAGGACCTCCCCCTTCAGTGTGCAAATTTCATGCACTGGGTCTCTAGTTAAGTTGATAAAAGCTCTAGATATGTTCTAGATATGTCTGGACTAATGACAAAATATAGCATTGTGCTTGAAGATAAGCTTTCCAGCTTGATTTTAAACTTAGGCTTAAATTTCAGCATTGCCCCTTATTCATAGATAGACATAGAGAAAAATGCTTAACTTCGTGTCTCAGTTTTGTCACCTACATAATAATAAAGCTCTTACCTTATTGTTGCAAGAATGAAGTATAAACAAAATGGTATAATAGTACAAGAATATTGTAAACTTTCAATCAGTAGTCTACATGTATGTTATATATGCCCTTCCTTCCAAAGTTGTCCTTGCCCCTCAATCTTGATTTTCTGTGGCCTAATTTATTTTGCCTTCTTCAGACTTAACACAGTAGCCACATTTTTCATGAACATTAATTCACTCTCTTGCTTGAAAACGTCCAATAAGTTCTTGTTTCAATAAGAATTAAATCCAACACCTAAAACCTGATCTAAATTTTGCTCCTACCTCTCTTTCCAAACTCATCTCTTCTCACTATTCTCTGTGTCCACTGACCATTTGTTGGGCAATGGAACTGGCTGCACTCATTCTTAGTAGATGGTCTCTGCATAGAGCAAATTTGGCACAAATCTATAAAAGGAGGTCTTCTCTTCATCTTCCATCTCTTAACTCAAATGTTACCTAGAGAAACTCTCTTCAACACACATTGTCACTATAATGTTCATTTTTCTTTAAATCACTTCAAAGAGTCTAAAATTATACTTGCTTAGCTGTTTTTAGCCCTCCCATATAGACTATAAATTCCTTGAGAACTGGGATTCTACTTTTTCATTACGGTAGTCTGTCTGCTTAGAATGTTGCCTGACATATATAATAGAAGGTCAAAAATATTGACTGGATATGTAAATAAATCACTTCATTATCTCTTAGCAATAATCTTTACTTCATCTGTATATATTTTATATTTCTCACCTCCTATCTTATATTGAGGTACTTTGTAAATACGTCTTACTTTTCCCATTAGACTCTTAAGCTCCTTGAAATCAGAAACCAAACATTTCCATCTCTATACATATTTTTAGCAGCTTGCAAGTACTTTTTCACATACTAAGTATTAACAAATGTTTGTAAACAAATAAATGCCAAATCTCTCTCTCTCTCTCTCTCTCTCT
>NW_006378119.1:0-1316 GCF_000327345.1 Myotis davidii | reverse complement strand
ATATTTTTTAAAAAAGTTTAGGGATGCTCCACTGTTTTATTTGTAGAATAAATTCCACTTTTATTCTTTGAGCTCAAATTTTATTTCAGAAAACACCAAGTTAATTATCTGTGGTTCTGAAATCCATTGTATGTGTAAAGGCAGATTTTAGCTTGTATTATTGAAGGTCATGGGTATTTCTATAATTATAAAGAGATCAATCACATTTTCATTATTATTTTAGAAGTCTTCTTTGGGCCTAAAATGGTTAAAATCATTAAAGTCATATATACCTGACATTTCAGGTCAGATAGCATTTTATATATACCATCATAGCTGACACTTTCTCTGAAAATCTCTGCCTGAATTGAAAACGTTTTAGGTAACAAACCTGATTAAAGGCATATGGTCCACTTTTTTGGCCCCCAAATTTGACCTGTTTTATAATTGGTACAATCCAGTGGGCATTTTCTTTCAGATCTTAAATACAAGGCCAATCTTGGGGCACTTCAAGAAAGTGATTTCCTGGGGCACCTCTGCTGAAGATGAATGAGCCCCCAACATCCAATACTGATACCTGGTAGTGGATTCATTTCATCCTCCATAAGACCACTCACTACTTGCACATCTGCTCCCTTAAAATGTAAAGCAGGTGACTCTGGCCACCTTTATAACCGTGTGGAGGAAGAGTTCCAGGGTTTTCCAGATGCCTAGCGTTTTAATATAAAAGGACATTAATAAGCCCAGTCTATGTTTTAATGTAAGTGGGAGCATGGCCTCTGCTACTATTGCAAGATATATTGTATGTGCCCGATTGACATCTGTTCTTTCCTGCATAGTCAACTTTCAAGCTTTTCGCGAAAGATTTTTAAGCACTTACATCTACTAGTATGACCCTATACAGAATTCTCTAATTTGGTTCCATTTAAAGTTCCATAGTGAAGAGGCAAGATTCATATATATGCATACACACGCATACAGACCAAGCAGGACAAAGCAGTCCCCACTGCATGGCAGGTATATACATAAGTTTTGGATGATGTTTGAATATATGTTATTATATTATCTATTTTCTTTACATATCTCTTCCAGGCCACAGTAAATCCCTGGAGGCAATGTTTGTGTCTTATCCAGAGGTCACTGTATACAACCTAATACAGTGCCTGTAGGCACTCTAGAAATATTGTGTGAAAAGCAATATATACACATGTATTTATGGGGATAAATATACATACATTTCTAAAGGAATTAAAATCATAATTATTAATGTTTAGAGATATTCATACCAGAAAGCATGCAGCATAGTGTTAAATGGAAAAGTCTATTTCTGGGTCATT
>NW_006378118.1:0-1318 GCF_000327345.1 Myotis davidii | reverse complement strand
CACAATGGGTTCTTAAACTGGACCGGAGGGGAAGTGCAGTGCCAGGAAAGGTGTGTTCCTGGTGGTGGTGAGCCATCCACTGACTTCACAAGATAGAAATTGTCATTTTATAGTGACCCTAATAATGGTTCAATGGAAATGTAATGGCTGACTGGAGAGAATTGTTTGAAAAATGAATGTGGTGGGGTAAAGAAGTGGAGTCAAGATATGAAAACAAGTTTTTGTTCATTTTTGTTATGAGTATTTTGACTCCCAAGGGGACCTAAGAAATGAATGGCATAGAAGATAGGAGTGTAGGATTAGGAGAGCAGGATCGTTGTTTTTCCCTTGTTGTGTTTTGGTTTTTAAGGTTCTAAACACTTAGTTATAGCATGTTCCCAATATTTGGATATAATTTTATTTAACATTCTTGATATCCTGGAAGCATAGGTATTATCTTCATTCTATAGAAATGAAAACTGAGACAAGTGGCTAACGTGACATTGTGTAAAGTGCTCTACATATATTAATTACCCTTATCATTCTTTTCATCATTATTCACTAATGAGTTTGTGTATCCAAAACACTTAACACTCTGCTCAGCACATAGTAGGTGCTCCATAAGCCCTAATTACCACGGTTGTTTTTAAAATAGCATCATTATTCTTGCATTGGAGCAGCAATTCTTTTTCTTCCGTAATAGCATCTCAGTTGGGATTAGGTTCTCAATTGAACACCTAAGGCAAAGTTGTAGCATCTGCCTGAGCCTTAGATAAAGTAGTTGATATTTAGAGACAGTTTTGTATTAAAACACATGTCTTTTAAACACTAGAATCACAGTGCTCACTGAAGTCAATGGGAACTAAGATTGTAGAAAACAGGTGGTTCCTAAAGCTGGTCACATGGCCATGGTGGGGCGCACACATTTTTTGGAATGGCAAGATGACCATCTACACTATTTAAGCTATTTCTTTCACTCTCTTACTTAGCCAAGTATGTATAATTGAAGTCAAGTAAATTAAAGGCACAAATGTCACGATCCTCGGCAGTCATTTTACTCTGGTCTCTGGTCTGCATGCCCCAAGTAGCTACCCTCTGTTAGTGCTTCTCTCTTCGCCCCGGGAGGATTGGGGAAAATGCTCTCCTATTCCTCTGTACTCTGCTTTGAAAGCATTCCACTGAGGGACAATTATCTCACTCCTGGATGCTCATCTTTAATGGTCTTTTCTTTCCTCTCTACTTTCTTCAAGTTACCTTAGTGGGGGGAAAAAAAGTCTCCACTGCTTATCTCCCCCTTGTTTTGTGAGCCAGGAAACCCTACTCATGGCTGAGAAATGTA
>NW_006378117.1:0-1320 GCF_000327345.1 Myotis davidii | reverse complement strand
AAACAGATGTATGTGGTCTGCTTTTAAACAAAAATAAATTAGTATTATGAAAAATAAGAAACAGAGATGGAGAAATTTATACCCAGTAAGACAAATGGGTATAAAATATGAAAGAAAGATAAACAGAATAAAGAATACAGTTAAAATGTCTTATATATCAATCAGACTACCAGAAAAAGAAAGAGAATGGGATAAAATGCTATGTGAAGAGATAATTGCTAAACTTTTCCAGAACTGATGAAATTGAACAATTTTAAGATTCAGGGAGACCTGAAAAACAAAACAAAACCACACACACCCAAGAGTGACCACCATAGCAAATCACTGAAAATGCTGCATACTAAAGATAAAAAACAGTGGAGAGAAAAAGAGGTATTAATTAGAGAAGTAGGAAAATCAGGATCTCAGTTGACCTAATGACAGCAGCGATGGCATCCATAAAAGTTTGGAGTAATGTGCTGAGAAGAAATGACTGTCAATCTACAATTCTAAACACAGCCAAAATGAAAGGTTACCAGCTAAATAAAGCTCTTCCCACTCAATCAATAACTGAGAGGTCAATTATGTCTTCATGAAACTGGGGGAAAACTGAGTTTGTTGATAGTAAATCTTTGGAAAATAACACATGATAGTCACTGAATAGAAGAAAAAATAATTGCAGTGGGAAGTTCTGAATTGAGTAAAAGGAACATAACAGAAGCTAACTCACACGTTTCCTATACGCCTGGAAGTGTTCTAAATGCTTTACCTCAGGGCACTCACTTCATACCGAGAGCTCCATGAGACAAATCTATATACTCTCATTTTAAAGATGATAAATCTGAGATAGTTAGAGGTTAAGCAAATTTTCTCAGATTGCACAGCTATTTGGTAATGAAGAGAAATTATGTATTTAAAACTCTTTTACACAGAATTTAGCACATGCACAACTTCTCCCGTTGCGGGAAACGGGACGAACGCTTAGTATCCCATTAGAAGGTCTCCACAGTTTGATACAATCTGTGCATCTTGTCACATCTCCCGCTAGTCCACCTCAAACATTTGGGAGGCCAGCTAATTAAAATAATTTTTCATTTGCAGACCAAATTAGGGTTGTATATCTTCCAGAAATACTCACACACCCCTTACCATAAAATTCCTTATTTCAAAATATCTAGTTGTGGAAAGGATGATATGAATTATTAAGTTGCTTAACTAAGGGCAATAAAGATGTCCTTTGCATAACGCGATTTGAGTAAGATTTTAGAGTCATGGTCTGTAGCAAGAGCGATGGACCCACATTTAGACTGATACTTAATCCTCTATTAATTTATTTAAATA
>NW_006378116.1:0-1319 GCF_000327345.1 Myotis davidii | reverse complement strand
CTAGAGGCCCAGCGCATGAAATTCATGCACTCATAGGGTCCCTAGCAGCTGCTGCCTGCCAGCTGCTGGCCAGGTACTCCCTTCCTTCCCTCACCCAGCCCTGTCCCCTGTTCGAACTCCCAAACAAACTCCCGATCAAGGGGACAGTTTGTGTACTATGCTTTTATTATCAGGATTAGCCAGTGACTGTTGGTCAGTCAATTATTCCTTGATGATCAAGGTAAAAGTAAGAATGAGAGGTGCGCGGTGCCTCCAGACCACTGTATTGAGGCATCTTAAGTGATGCAAATGTTCTCTGCAATAATGAGTTTGACTCATGCAGCAAAAAGAACTGAAAGAAGAGAAAAAGCGTAATCATTTTTCTTGCAAAAGTCAGCGAGATGGCTTTCACATCTTGAATATGTCTTTGGAAGAGGAGAAAGCTACACATAGCTCCTGAAATGGGCGTTTGGAGTTCATGCATTTAATTACTGTCAGTTCCAGAAAAAGCTACAGTGACTTTTCATAAAATATTCAAATACACACTTGTAAGACCACCTCGTTAACAGATCCTGACATTGTCCTGTCAGATAGCAAAGGTATAACAAGAAAGATAAGATGAGCTTCTTATCGGAAGCTCATTTTGCCATCTGCCTACCTGAACAGACCTCTGCTTTTTGTTTTCTATAATTTCACCCACAAAGAGCAGAAAAATGCTTTTTGTGCTCAGCTGTGAGCCTGGAAGTCAGCAATAAGGTCTGGGCTACCCTACCTGGAATAACTTAGTTGCCACTGTGTTTCTGAAAATAAAAACAATTTCTCAAAAGGAATTAGGGTGCCATAGATGTGCTGAGGAATAATCAGTGTTTTGGGAAGGATGACTTTGTGTTACTGGAAGATTAACATTAAAATTTTCCCAACTAGTCTTTCTTTTCACTCAAGATTAAGTATGCAAGTGTCAACCACATGTAAGTGGGCATGAAATCGATAAAGAGAAAGTTCCCCATAGGGAAGCTAGGATGGAAGATTGCTAGTCTAATGCTAGAAGTAACCACAGAGGAGAAGGAAGATGAGAACTTGCTATTATGTGGGGGCACTCATATAAATTATCTCATTTAATATCATAAATGTCACCACTATAATATCTCGATTTGGTTTAGTAAATTGTGGAACAAGAATTCAAATGCAAGCCTGTCTGACTTCAAAACCTGGCCTTTTTCCTGTACAGAATTTGGGAAGAGTATCCCATGTCATACACTGGGGAGAAATTGGTTTCTTCCCACTGAAAATCAGGGAAATCTGTAAAAGCTCTTCTTTTTTAAAAAATATATATTTTATTG
>NW_006378115.1:0-1319 GCF_000327345.1 Myotis davidii | reverse complement strand
TTTGCACATCTCTTACAGATATGTCCTATTTCAATAAGATTAAAAGCTATTTCATGGGCAAATTGACTCTTTTGAGCTTCCTGTTCCTCTATCTCTTGCACAATGTCCTCTAAACATCAGATGCTCATTAAGGAGTTGTTAATTTTCTGGAGGTTAATTCTATAGTGAGTGGGACTCCTCTTCATCCAGATCTAGAGCATCTGTCCTTCTTCCATCTATATTCCCTCTTACAAGTACAAGCACTTATCTCTTGTTTGGAAAAATCTCTTTTTCCATCTAGACCGAGCCCAAGTGATAGGAGGAAATATTAACAATACACTTCTAAGAGAAAATAATAGCAAACACTGTTAGTCATTGACATTGAAGACCCCAGTGTTGGATGTATCAAGTTTAGCTTCTGTTAAGTCCACCACCTGCAACTGCTTGCACTGCCAATGCCCATATCTCAACTGCTTATCTAATGCCGATTTGCTCAGCCCTCGGTGACTTAAACATTTCTTACCTTGATTGTTTAATTAAATTCAGGTATGGTTCAGAGGACAGCAAGAGCCCCGTGTCGTTAAAATAATGAGAGTTTTTGAAGTTCTAACTCTAGTAGTCTATTAAAAAAAAACAATTATGATGTAACTGCTGAAAGCTTTATGAAGTGTAGGTGCAATTTTCTGGGCACTGAAAAAGTCAATCATTACCTGTAATGATGAAGGGATCAGTAATGGGATATACAGTTTCACTTTCAGGTCATCAGTTCATACACAATTCAAGTCTGCATGGCCTGTGTGGTTCCATTACACACAAAGGTGCACATGTGAACATACACACACAGACATGCACATACAGATGCTTTGAACAGGTCGGGGTAATGAGTGACCTCAGGCCATTTGCAAGTAAAATTGGGGTTAACGTAAAAAAGAGAAAAATTATATTTCCTGGTTGTGCATTTCCTAGGAGAAATTTCAAGTTTAGCTGCAGTATAGTAGGAAAATACCTTCATATGGTCAGTGCTCCTATGAATCGTGGCAATTGTAGGAAGTTAGCAAGGGCCCATTAAAAATTAATAGATGGTGCCTCAAAGTAAGGCAAGCTTATAGCATTATAGGTCCAAGAAACCTTATCTAATAATAAATTTCTATTGATAGAAATTTTTCATTCCACAGGAATAAATATGAGCTTTTCACATAAAAAGATGCCACTCGTGACAAGCCACCATTGCTGAGAGCTGTTTGTCCAGCAGCAGCATCTGTCTGTGCCAAGCTGCCAGGCTCACTGCTTGCCCTGATGCTGCCCCATTTCAAAACCGGCAACACTTGGAAAATGGGAAC
>NW_006378114.1:0-1318 GCF_000327345.1 Myotis davidii | reverse complement strand
TTTTTCAATGACAAAGTAGTGAAAATTAGAAAAGGAAATCCATAAAAAAAATCTCTCTAGACACAATTAGATCAATTAGTACGTAAATTATATCTTTTTAAAAAAGCAATCCCAAGATGGTATTTTTGTAAGATTCAGACCCCAAAAGGGCTATTTGCCACAAGCCTTCTGGTAATAAATGAAAGAATTCCCCCTCTTGTAGGCCAGAGAATAGATAACCATCTGGCTCCTAACCGTGTCTGAGAGCATTCCAGCCTGGTCTCTGAGGGCTGGGAAACAGATATGACTACACTGTTACTGGGGAGGACAGACCTGGCTTAAACCAGTTTACTCAGGTCATGTGACATGTGCCTGGATCTCCCTTCATACAGCCTTCTGCCCACAGCAAATCCCATACGAGGAGACTTGGGAGCAAAGACTTTGCATTTATGTCTCTGCCACTATGCAATTAAAAATAATTATGGCAACCATTTACTGAATATATACTATGGTTCAGGCACTCTGGTGTCTTTTATATTTAAGTCACACAAGACCCAATGATATCCATTGGTCATCAGCAATGTGTTAGCATTCAGTCAATGGCAGAGTTAGGATTCAAGCCCATGTTTGTCTGAGTCCAAGATGTGTATTTCTCCCATGTAGCCTTACAGCTTGTCTGAGGAGACAACTTCCCTTTAAATTGTTTTTGCTCAAGCATTGTGCCCTTACAGTAAATACAAGGCCAGCAGATACTGCAAATAAGAACACCAGGGCAAGTGTCTCTATGGTCAGTAAAGAATAAATGGTGCATCATCAGTGCTTAGAACACTGCCTTTGCCAGCTTGTGAACCATGAAGCCACTTAAACTTCCTATCAAAGTGGGTTGTGTGCTTTTGGAGTGGAGGTAATTCTTGACCTAGCTGAATCTAAAAGAGAGAGAAAAAAAGGCAAAACAATGACTCATTCTACTAAGTATAAGAAAAAGTATAGAAATTCCCTGAAAACTAAAATAGATTTATGTCAGGATATCATAGTACATGGATAAAAAAAAATATAAGTTCACACAGGCCATTTTATCTATCTGAATATATATTACTCTCTATAAAATTTAAGGGTCTTTATTTTTCCTCTAACTCATCCTCTTGGTCTTTAAAAACAGATGACTTTATGGTTAAAAGTCATCTGGAGAATTACAATGGCTCGATTGTTAACTGGAACATTTGTCCTGCACATTCTGAATGCAACAGTTCACAAAAACTAAAGGGCAGGGCTTCGTACATTATTTTAAGTTTATTGAGCTGACACAGGATTTGCACTTCTTGTGAACAGAAATCCAAAA
>NW_006378113.1:0-1318 GCF_000327345.1 Myotis davidii | reverse complement strand
AGAGAGAGAGAGAGAGAGATGAATTTTGTGGAGAGGAGGAGGAGGGAGGTGTTTCTACAAATCAGGACAAATTAATCCCTGTATCCACTCCCATCGGACACAGGCCACTAAAGATTTCTTTTCTAAGTGAATATTTTGTCATTGCAAAGACAATACCAGCCAGTGCATTTTCAAGCAACTGGTAACACGATGCCCATATTGCTGAAATACCCAAGAGTTCACTTTGGACACGCCAGAGACTTTATCTATTCTTTGTGGTTAAGACCAAACACTTTTTAGGTACCCTGAAGATAGTAATTTTCTCTTTCAGCATAGTTTGGACTCATGGTTAGCAGTTTTGAAATTCTGCTCAAATGTGCCTTAAATGCTAGTACTTCCATGAAAGTATAATTTTGATAAAAGCAATTTCATTTGCCAAAAGTCACTATTGTGTAGTTCTTTTGAAATAGTAGCCATTATTTCCTCAGCACTTTGCTTTCAATACCATTAAAATTGATTTTTAAAAAGTCTTGGAGACACATATGGTACTTACCATACACGACCTTCCACTGTTAATTATCATTTCATGTATCTCACCCTCATCCCTCAATTAGATTTACGCTCCCTGAGTGAAATAGCAACTTCTTGTATTATGTATTTGTTTGCCCTTATCATGTCTATCTGGTGTCTTAAACATAACAGACATCCATAAATATATGTGTATTGATTGACAGTTTTGATAACTTGAAACACCCATTCCTCTAGTCAGGAGTAGAAACTCTCTCAAATTAGGTCAATTAAGGAGAGGGAACAACAAACCACTTCACAGATATACAAGGACATAAGCGAAGCCCATTTAGACCATGTGGGACATGGAGCCATTCATTCGGACCCAAGGCTAGTCTATTCCTCTGGTGACACTCAGGCTCCAGGTTATGTTTCTATCTGTGTATCTCCTTGTTTTTCAAGCTTCTTTAGTGCACTGACCTCTTTTTTCTTGTGGCATCGCCATTCCCTGAAAACATGAGCTTATGTTTGTTTTGGTTTGTCATGGACCTGCCCAACTACAATTGACTTGAACAACATGGGTTTGAACTGCACAGGTCCTGGTATGCAAATTTTCTTCAATAAATATGTAGTCAGCCCTCTACATGCCTGGGTTTATCACCTGTGGATTCAGCCAACTGTGGATCAAAAAGTAGTTTTTGACCTGTGGTTGGGAATCTACAGATGCAGAAGGACAACTGTAGGCATTGATCTACACTATTTTTAAGTATAAAAGCCTAAGCAACCATCCGGCCTTCTGACCGGTAGCTATGATGCGTAATGACCACCAGGG
>NW_006378112.1:0-1318 GCF_000327345.1 Myotis davidii | reverse complement strand
TGATGCCTAAATACCAGCCCTATCCCTAACATTACTAAGGGATTTTAGAGAATTCCCCATTCGGCAACAGAAAAACTTTATATCATACCAGTGGCTTACAGCTCTACACAGCCACTTCCAAACCAAGGGAGGATTGATTACTTTACCTTTTGGTTTTGCTAAAGGCCATCTTCTTCTATGGGAGGCCAGATCAAGGAGAATTAGTTTTATACAAAATTACTCTTAATTCTTGGGCTACACTCATGTGTAATACCCCAGTCTCTCAGCCACTGATATAATTTTTATCCATTAGGCCTGTGATGCCATTCACTGGCCATGCTTAGAAGATGCTTGAAGATACTAAACCAATAACTAGAAAAAGGAAGGATATGAATAATACCCATGGTTCTCTACTAATCCAGAAGCCAAGAGGGCCAATATCAAGACAACAGAAGAGATACCATGTACTCATTAGGGCAACTACACAATCATTCTGCCCTATTTGGAAGAATGATTGATATTCTTTATCACTGGTATTGATATAGTGTGACCATATAATGTATTATACAAATCATGTCACATTAAAAGTCAAAAAAGGTGCTTATTCAGAATACACTCCTGCTTAACAAGTGTAAACCAGAATGTTCCAAGCAAACAAGAATATATTGTTACTCTACTCTACATACATGTCTGGTAAAGGAGCAGATAACTGCTCGTATAGCCAAGAAATAATCAAAAAGCACTTTAATTATCTAAAATTATGTTGACTAGGGAGTCAAGGCTAGCCTGTTACTTCTAAGACCTAGGCTTCTTCGGTTATTTGGCCTGGCATAGCTGGCAGAGTCTCTATTGTCATTGACTTTGTTACCCTTTACCCAAGAATTGCCCGCAAACAATATTGTAGAATTCAGTTACTCCTATACATGTTCTGCAAGTCAGAGGTTGCCATGGGTCCTGAAAGGGAGCCCTAGAAAACTAAAAGACTGGGACAATGTTCCCAGGAATCAGCTCTTATGAATCCAACACTCTCAGAGGGAAAAATAACTGTTCACACAGGATAAACAGCCTGTTAGAGTCTTGTTATCAAGCAGAAAGAAGCAAAAATTGTTAAAAGGGTCAACTGTTTATAGGCTTTTCTTCCCGTAACATACACAAGCATTGCATGTAGTTGATCAAGGCTGGTATTTATGACTGCAATGAATTAGAGAAATTCTGAAAAAGAAATACTGGTATATAAAAAAGTATTGAGGGGAAAGGGGTAACTTGTCAATTCCAAGGAGAAAAAGTTGCTTTAGATAGGTCTGAAAGGATGTTGAAAAGTTATAAATGTCAATAATAA
>NW_006378111.1:0-1318 GCF_000327345.1 Myotis davidii | reverse complement strand
TTTGTTTTGTAGTGTGAAAAAGGCAGAAACTTAGCTATTGCTTCTCCCACTCCTCTCGTTTAAAGTTTATTTTGCCCTGCCCTGACATCCCTTCCCTTCACTTCCTATACTTTCCCTTCCTCTCCCCTTCCTTTCCCTTGACTTTCCTTGTCTTCCCTTTTCCTATCCTACCCTGTCCTTGCCTTTTTAAGGAAACGTATTTGAATTGATCCCAAAAGACTTAGGTGTTAGTAGAGCAAGCTGCAGTAAAAAGACACAGGTTCCATGTGGCTTGCCTCTCAACCTTGGAGTCTGTTTCATCTGTAAAATAAGGACATGATATCTATCTTGCAGTTGGATACAAAGATTAGAGATTTGAAAAGTGCTTGCAATTATTAGTAATTGTCATCAAAGGAACTCAGTATGTGGTATCAATTATGTTGCTGGGGGGGAAAATGGAAGAAAATATATAATGCATTTTTGTTACTAAGCTGAGTACTGTGTTAGTCATTCTACCAGACTCTTAGCTACCAGAGTACCACAGAATCTCCAGATCCTATCCAAGGATGTCTGCCATACAGCTTTGCAGCAAAGAGAAACAAACGAATCCAGAGCATGCTATGCTTTTTCCTATGCAAGTAACTCAGACTGCAGTCATCTATTTTCCAACAACATTACACATTAAGTGTTGTTTTTTAATTTGTATGTGATAAACCTATTTCTTTATGATTTTAAAAGAGTGTTTGGACAGCACAATATTTAATCCCCAATATTGAGTATATGGGGGTGGATCTAGTGACTGTGAAATATTAGCTGGATTCTTAACCTGCAGTTAGTAACAAACAGTTGATGAAGAACAAAAGCCTTACCTATGTGACATGCGTTAGCCTGTGAAGGGTAAATATGCCAATGAAAGTGCTGAGCATGATAACTGAGAAGAAGAAAAAGAAATCTCTCAAGTCTCATTTTCTTGATTACCAGTTTTCAGATTGATGTGACTTTGACACAAGATATTTCTACTTGGTGCACATCTCAAAATATCTTGTCTTAATATAGACTTTCATTCAAATTTCTTAAAAATGCATTCATCGGAAGGAAATGTGTTGTAAGAGAAGGATATGGAATTCAGTGATAGGCAGGCCTGCATTGAAATATGGATATACCATTTCTACCAATGTGATCTTATATATAATAAAAAATAAACACTTGGTTTTTGTTCACTGTTTCTGACCTAGAACTCCTAAAACCCCTGAAATGTACTGTATTTTCTATGCTAATGCAATGACTCATTGGAGGGAGGGAAAGGCCCTAGATCAGGGGTGGGCAAACTTTTTGTGAG
>NW_006378110.1:0-1318 GCF_000327345.1 Myotis davidii | reverse complement strand
ACCAGGAATCGAACCTGCCACCTTTTGGTATATAGACAATGCTCCAACCAACTGAGCCACACCGGTTAGGGCTATTGTCTCTTTCTACTAGAATGAGAGCAAGGATTTTTGTCTATTTCATCTCCGTACTAATCATACTGCAAGGCCTTCTTGATATGCCTCGACCGATGACTGGTCTCCATTCTCAGCAACATTAATTGTTAGTTATTATTATCGATGTTGGCCGTCTAGCCAGTCTGAATGGTAAGTTTGTAGCCAGGCTCAAACATACACCATGAAAAATCATTAAAGAACAATTCGAAGGCCATGGATCACATGATAGAAAGGGAGCAAGCAACAATGGAGGGGATCCAAGGTGAGGGAGAGTCTTTGGGGTGTATTGAGAAAAGTGCAACATTGAGACCCTTGAAGGCAAACATATTTCAGGTGTGGGAGCATCAAGAGTGAAGAGGCAGAGTTACTAATCGCTAATGTATGCCATTGTCCGCTGCTCATTTCAGTGGAGTGGGAATGGCAAGAGTGGGATGACTTGGGGTTTGATCTGGGGGCCGAGTTCCACTCAGCCATGTTCTGGCTGTGGGAGACAGGCAAGTCGCTTAGCATCTCTGACCCTTGATTTCCTCATCTCCAAAACGAGGACGATGATGCCACCGTAATGAGCTGTAAGGATTGCATGAAATAATGTGACAAATGGCTTAGTTGAGCGACACAGACAAGCAGTAAGTAGCACTAGGGTTATTCCTATGACTCCTTGGCCAGACCATAGGAATATGCAGCAACAAGTGCCTGAGCCCATCAAGAGAGGGCTGTGAGTGGCCGGAGGGCTGTACCAGGAGGAAAGGTAAAATGCAGTGGCCAGATAGTGGTGGACACTGAATGCCAAGCTGAAGTGTTGGCCCTGAAAGACCAAGCTCCAGGAAGACCTTGACCAGGGAACACAGAACACGCCGTGCTCATGACAAAAGAGAACCCAGAGACCATCGGACCAACGGGAAGGAGCAGCCCGCCATTACCCGCCCCTCTTCAGGTCCCTGCACGTGTTCCAATCGTTGCTCTTTCCTTGTTCCACTGCAATGACATGTCTCAAGCCCCTGAATCCCCTGGAAGATCCGTGAGGGCAGGGACCAGGAAACAGCCATCCCATCAGAGCTTAGCACAAGGCCTGGCGCATAGTAGGGCTCCGTGAGTGTTTGTTTTAATCTTAATAATCCAGTAATAACCTAGTGTGTCTGCTATGGCAATAATTCAAGTATGTGATGATGAAAGCCTGGGTGGGGATAGCAGGTCAGATCATAGAAAACCTGCCCTGGCCGCTGAG
>NW_006378109.1:0-1318 GCF_000327345.1 Myotis davidii | reverse complement strand
TAGGCAAAGGGAGGGAATATAAAATAGTTCTATGCAGTCAAAATGAAGTGATGAATAAAATGCTGAAAGAAAGATAATGTCCAATTGCTGCAGAAGAAGAAAATCTTTGACTTTCTGGAAAAGCGGAAAAGGAAACCCTCAATTAAGTTAAAACCCTTGCATGTATAATGGTGACAGCTTTATCCTTTTATTAAATAAACACAAGCAATGTATTGTACCTGCTTCCCCAGTAATGGTCTGGTTTCCTGATTTGCAGTACTTTAAGTGTCAGGTTGTGGTTTTGTGATGCAAAATGATTGTAATTCCAGTTTCCTTTATTATCTAACACTATGAATTATAAAGTTTCTTTTAAATAATTATTAACTAAAACATTCAAAATAGAAAAGACAATAATAATAGAGGAAATAACTACTTTATTTCCTTATGGTTTATAAAATGGAGTCTATATGACCTTTATTTTTAGTAATACGAAATACAAATAATTTATATGTTATCGACATTTTGCAGTTATGATTTGGTTAATATTCTTGGTATATAAGCTTTACCCCTGTAGATGATTCATGTGACTAGCAATTAATGCACAATACAACTGAAGTTTAAATGATCTTCTAAGAGTAATTGATGAGCTTACAACAAAGACTTCAAAAAATTGCTTTACTTTTTTTCCTTCAGCAATTCTAAATAACATATTTTATGTCCATTCTCTTAGATTAACATTTTTCAATGTAGTCTGCCTTGGCTGCCTCAGTTACTCCCAGTTGCTCTCACTTCTCAAGCACAAAGCAGAAAGGTTTCAGCTCTTAGCACAGGGGTATAGCTGTTGTCTGCACAGTCACAGATCATTTACTAAGCACTAATTCCAGTGGTCTTGTTCTCCTTGAGTGTACTTATATGTTTTCATGCCAAATAGTGTAGAATATTTAAAATATGCCAGACACTCTGTAACGTCCTGACGGCCCCTAGATCACATCCTGAGGTTCAGTAGCCTCCCTGATGTTTCCACTGTCCTCTCTCGGGGTGAACCCTCACTTACTGAGACCCATGTGACCTCATCATGTTTAAATTATAATATAATCCCCCAAAAGTTTTTCTGCTGTGTCTGAATAAAGTTTCAAGTAGAAGGAGGGTGGGCACTGGTTTGTTTTATTGAAACCAGCATAGACATGTGAATTAAAACTTATTTCTACAGCAGCACTCCCCAGTAAATCTTTCTGCAATGACAAAAATATTCTACATTAGCTCTGTGCAATATAGCCACTAGCTACACATGACCACTGAGCACTTGAAATGGAGCTGGTATTATTAAGGAACTAGTGGC
>NW_006378108.1:0-1318 GCF_000327345.1 Myotis davidii | reverse complement strand
ATACTTGTTGACTAATTGAACAACTGGCTGGATGAAAGTACTCGTTGCTAGACTTCAAGTGCAGTGCCCTACATGCCCAGACAGTAAATAAATGCTTCATTGATGATATGCTGTTATATTTCAACCTACTTTATGTACAGAATCCAGAGTCTGCTGTTGACTACTTTGGCATATCATTGTCTTTAAGATGAATGAAAGATGGTGTTCAAAGCTGTCCACACCAGCACCCTGCTAGCAATGATGGTACAGATATCTATGCAGTGAAAGGTAGTGTGATGTTCTGTGGCTTCATTAATAATGAATTGGAAATGGTGAAAAGCCTGGTTATTCATCTTTCTTCCACCTCCCCCGCATGTAGGGTTTGGACTTTGCAATTAAGGGCTGTGCTGAAAAGCTAGTAACTAGGAGACAGTCAGACTTGGTATGTCCTGTTGAAATCTGCTAGGATTCTGCATCATAATGACCATGTTCATATGATGACGAAGAAGCCCTCTTAGAAAAGAGCTAACGACTGTGAGTAAATGAGTTAATTACTGGGTAAGCAGCACCGTTGGAGCAGAGATGGGGAAGTCTGACGCCTAGTGGTCATCATGGAAGACCTGGAACTAATCACACGTGATTCTAGGGAAAATGTCTAAAAAGCATCGCTGAATCCTACCTAGGCACTTGCAGATGATGGTCTGCAAGGGACTTAAAGAGAACCATTTCCAACTTTAAAAAAATATTTTAAGACACCAGGCCTAAGATCTTGTCTGTACCCTGACTGCTGGTCTACATGGTGGGCTGGTTAAAGTTGTAGTGGAAAGGACTGGCTACCAGAAAAACACAGACCCATTAAAGAAAATCTAGAGCTTGTAGTAAGGGAGTGGCAAGATAGCTCCAAGTCAAGCTGCAGACACCAAGCTCCAATTCAAAAAGGGACTGAAGAGAAGGCCCTTGAGCTCAGGAATTACATACCTTCCTCAATTTGTCTATAAAAATTCTAGACTTGGGTGGAGATATTTCAATGAGTCTTTTCAGCTCTAAAGCACCTCATTGAAGGCTTTTAACAGGTGAATATGTAGACACCTCAGTGAGTAATTGAATTATCTTCAGCAAGCCATTGAATCTCTCTATGCTGTGGTCCATGGAAAAGTTGAAAGTAATTTTATTCCCTGAAAACCTTTCTGAGAAGTAATTTAATTACAGTTAACAAAGGAGTTTGAAAGTGCAGTATTGTTATTACATAGCTCTCCCGAGTCTAGGGATAACTCATAAGAAAATAATCAAACAAATGGTAAAAGGTGTGTAATTGAGTTGTTCATTGTAAAAAAAAAAA
>NW_006378107.1:0-1317 GCF_000327345.1 Myotis davidii | reverse complement strand
ACTGTATTTAAAGGGCCAGAAGGTTGAGAACGAGTGATTCTAGAGTGTTTGCTTCACTGTGCTCAGCAAAGCACCTATGATCCAACCTTCTCACCTCAGAGCTCATTGACTTAAAAACCTGTCCACAAACCTAACTTTCAAACTGCCTTCCAGGCATCTCTAAATGCAAGTTTCCCAGATGCCTCCTACTCTCTATTTTCATTTCTGACTTTACTTCTTTGGTGTGTACTCTTTCGATTAACAGGATCACCAGTAACCTAGTGGCCCAAGCCAGAAAATTTCATAACTTCCTAGATTTTTCTCTTTGTCCCTCGTATCCTTCATTAAATCAGCCCACAAAGCCTCACTAAATTGACCAATTTCTAGACTAGTTCACTGCTTGGAAGCCCTTTGCACATTTGGTTACCTCCTACTACATCTTCTTATGGTAACTTAATCTGGGTAACACTTTATCCCTGCTCTCCTATATCTCTATCAGTCTTTGGTCTTTTCAAAGAATTGCTTTTTCTCCTGATTCTATACTTGAAGTGTTGATGTTCCCACTGGAGTCTCTCTCTATGATGTTTTTCTCTTCCTTTGTTTCTATGGTACTGTCAAGTCATAGACTACATCTAACATTTTTGGCTCATATCTACATCTTTTCCTCTGCCTTCCACTTATTCTTTACACTCCCATCTCCAGAGTCCCGTTTGACTCAGTCCCAGTTGGCCGCATTCCACATGTTTTGGTTTCCACTTCCACTCTCTCCAATCTATAATTTTTATTGCATGAGGTGTTGGATTAGGCCCCTAATCATATTTGGGATTTCAGTTTCCTCCCTTGGCATTCCACTCTTCACTCTGGTACCAAATTTAACTTTCAAACATGCATATCTGAGTATGACTCTCCTTTTTTGAATGTCTATATGAAGACACCATAGCTCCTTCTCATCACATACCTACTCTCCATGACTTGGTTTCATCATCATTTTCTCACTGATAACACTCCCCTCACACAGGAATACTCACACACTCAACCATTGACACTGGTACTTGGCTCTGTAACTGTGCATATCAGTCTGAAAAGGCTTCATCTCTCCCTCCATTTCTGGAAAATGTCTAGTCTCATATAAGTGCCTCATGAAGTCTTCTGGAGTATACTAGGTACTAGCTTAGTTTCTTATAGTGTTAATCTTTAATTAGATTAATCTAATTAATCTAATTATAATAAGCATGTACCATAGTTATCAGTTCTTTATACACATTAATTCATTTAATCCTCACAACCCAAGTAACCTCACCCTATGGCAGTGATGGCGAACCTATGACACTCGTGTCA
>NW_006378106.1:0-1318 GCF_000327345.1 Myotis davidii | reverse complement strand
CACCAAAACTGCCAACTTGAAGTTATATTCCTGTCCAAGTCACCATGATCTTTTGCATGAACTATTGCACATGCTTCCTAAGTGGTTCACTTGTTTTTATTCTTGCTTCTCTGCTCCCACAGTCTGTTATCCCCTTGAAGAGTAAGATTGAATCATGGTACATCTCATTTGTCCCCACTGCCAGAATATAACCTCAACACTTTACCATGGTCTATAATGACTTATATACTCTAGTCTCTTTTTATCTCTGTCCTTCCACTGTTCTCACAATTCCATTCTAGCCTCCCCGGCCTCGCTGTCCCCAAGCTCATTGAATTCATTTCTGCGTCATGGATTTTTGCTTTTTCACTTCGTAATTCTTCTAAGATGAAATGAGGTGGCTATTCCTTCACTTCGTGTAAATCTCTGCTTCCATGTTATCAGCTTAGAATGGCTCAACTTGACATCTTATTTAAAATATATTCTTCCTTCTCCAACCTCTCTCTATCCCTTTAGTTTTCTTGAATGTTCTTCACAGCATATATCAAAAACTAAGATGATTATAATATGCTATCTCTTTACATGTTTATTGTTTGCCATGTTCACAGCATATAAGCTCTAGAAGGGCTGTCTGATTGTGTGCCATACCCTGGCATGTGGTCGACAGCCGGTAAATATTTGTTGCATAGTACATGATAATTGTGTCCCTTATAGTATTAGTCAAATATTAGTTTTCTTTCATTTATGTTTTTTCCTTTGGCTTAACCTTATGACACTTCTCCTTATTTGGAACCAAAGGCATTGAGTCAGCCAGGTGGTGTGGTCCATTCTAACTTGAATATTAAGATCTGGACTATATATTTACATATACACATGTAAACATTTAGAGTTAATCAGTTGCCATTAGGTTCTGTATGCATGAAAATCAATGTTTCCAATGGTCCAAAGTATAGTAGCTATGGAAAAGAAATATGGACCTTTCCAAATTGTTGAAAAATATAAAACTCTAATGATAGACAGACAAAAAAGAGAGGTCAAATAGATAATCTAAATAGGCATATATATTGAAGATGTTGAATCAATAATGAATAACCTTCCAAAACAGAAAGCACCAGACTTAGATGGGTTCACTGGTGAATCCTACCAAATATTTAAGGAAGAAATTATATTAATGCTGTGAAATCTCTTTCAGAGGATAGAAATAGGAGGAATATTTATTAATTATTCTATGAGGTTAGCATTACCTTCACACTAAAAGAAGACAAAGAAATTACAAAAACAAAAAGCAATAGACTATAGATGCAAGAATTCTCAACAAAATATTAGCAAATCTAATCCA
>NW_006378105.1:0-1318 GCF_000327345.1 Myotis davidii | reverse complement strand
TTTTTTTTTGAAGTGCTCACCATGTCATATTTTTGCCATTTTATTTTAACTGTTAACTCTTTAGGGGATAACATTCCCCAATGTGATGTAACTGGTCTAATAGAGGCATCAGCCCATCACAACAGTCACTGTGACAACCACTCTGCCTGAAGCTTGGGTTCAGGTGAATATTGCTACTGACTGTTCTAAGACCATCAGGTTCTCATGGGTCATCTGTGATTTTCCTGTTCTTCAAGCATGTTTCAACATCACTTTCATCAACTTCATGGGATTTGATCTCAGGAAAGATTTTCAATCAAACATTTGCAGTCAGATTATGATGTATAGGCACCAGGGTCAGAAGTGGGTGAGAAATGGATTCTCTTTACAGGACTCACTGGTCCATTCAAAATTCAGGGGCTCTTTTCAGAGAGATGGAGTCACAAGGAAGTTGACATGGTAAAAAAATAAAAAGGATTCATGCTAGTATTAAACAGGGAGGATTGTTTAACAGTTAACATTTTTAATAATTGAAGTTGTATAATTATTGAAAAAATTTGATGATAACTTTGGCTTCTCCATACAACTTCATCACCTCAAGGACTCGGATGATAAATATTTAATAACAAGGACCTCTGGAATTTTGTTTGTGAGCTAGTTGAATGGACTGCCCCTTCTTACAACCAATGCGTCTTGCCCAAGACAAGCAGGGTACATGTGTAAGACCTCCATATGGCTTCAACAGAAATACTGGCCTTACTTGGAAACAATACGATGACCATGTATGTCTCTGATAGCTTCTGAATGTATTTCCCAGGTGAAAACATTCAAATATCAGCTTGTACGGTTCAAACCAGAAATCCTGTTTATAAACATTCAGAGCAAGTTCCCTGTTCAGCTATAGATGTCACCGCCGTGATTCAGATAAATGTGAAGCTTGCCATGCTAATCATGGGACAGAAAACATAGATACATGTTTAGAGGGGCAGAAGCAGATGAATTGATGAATTTCTCCATCCTGTCTTCTTGCTAAGACTTTGGAGTTCAATCTTCGAACTTAGGAGTCAGGCTATACTGGTTACAGGTCACTGGGGGGCCCCCCCACCCCCAATTTTGAGGAGTGACAGCAATTTGTTCATGTTCTGCGATACTAATTAACTCGAATTGGTCAAAAGCTTGCCTAGAACAGAAACAGTTCTGAAAAGGAACTTGTGAATTCTGCACACTGTGAATTTTCCTTAATTAGCATATTAACATGTTTCAGATATTTGCAATCTTGGGAATAGAAAAGCAAGAGCATCTAAAACTAGCAGTCATTAGCTGTGAAAAGAGCCCATGG
>NW_006378104.1:0-1317 GCF_000327345.1 Myotis davidii | reverse complement strand
CATCTGTAATACTTTCAACAATAAAGATAATTTGTTTAAAATGCATGGTTCTGAATAACATCAAAACAATGATGCTGATAAATTAAACCGAATACCAGGATTTTGTAAAGATTAAGAATGAATGTCTCCTTGTTCTTAAATTGTTTGGGAAGAGAAAGGCAAACAAGCTTGACATGTTTACTTCAGGAGCAACTAAGTGTGGCCGTGCTCAGCGCTGTTTATAATACTCAAGATACAGTTGAAGAAGCTTAGGTTTTCTTATTGTAAGGGATGTATTTAATAATGCATTTGTTTTTAATAATGCATTTAGTACAAAACATGTGGACAGTGCTTTTGAGTGAATGACAAATTATTTTTAATAATTTTGATTGAAGCATAATTTATATGCCACAATTTTCACCTATTTTAAGGGCACAATTCAATAATTTTAGAGAAATTATGGTACAACCATCATCAAAATCAACAGAGCTTTTCATTATCACAAGAAAACCCCTTGTGTTTGTTTACAGTCAATCCCTATTCCTACCCCCAACTCTGGCCACTACTAAGATAAGCCGCATTATTTTTAACTACCTTTGTTGGGAAAATGATACTCCCATATTGGAGCAATCACCAGGGAGAGGATTATTAGGGAAAATACAAAAGAGCATTTTATCTACAAAAATAATCAGGAGGTTTACACTCAGAATGCAACTGAGTACACTGAGAATTATGAGTATTTGGCAATGTATACATTTAATGGTTATATTTAAACCTAAAACCCATAGGCTGGAGCTAATCTTGGCAGGAATCACAATGCCTCAAGACATTTATTAGAACAGAAGATCCTCCCTTAACATTGTTGATGGGTTCTTCGACTTTAAGCAAAATGGTGTATAACGAAATCGATTTTACCATGGGCTGATTGATATACTAGTAAACAAGAATTATGTGCCTAAGACAACTCACCAACATCATAACAAAATGACATCCACTGAAGTGATGTGATTCAAGGACGTACTGTCATGAAAATCCAGATGGAGACAGGCAGTTGGTAAGGTTACTTAGGAAGGCAACCTGGGCTCTGGTGAAGTTTGTAACCTGTTTCAAGGGGCTCTAAAACACGTTGAGAATAGGACACACTTTTTTAGAACAGGAAATATTTATTTTGTAATGACTTTGAATGGCTCCATACACTGTTTATGCCATTGGTTTACTTAGATGCTGATTTTCTTGAACATTCATTTGCTTCACAAATACCTGAGTGCTTACTCTGTGACAGGCACTGAGATAGAATGATTAACAAAATAGATCAGCGGTTCTCAACCTGTGGGTCGC
>NW_006378103.1:0-1318 GCF_000327345.1 Myotis davidii | reverse complement strand
GACTGTCCTTGACTAGAAGAGCACCCACAGAAATCAGCAAGAAGCCCACCTCCAGAGAGTGTTTGGCCTCAGATCCCAGAGGAACTCACCATCCTTTTCCTCTTTATCGTCCTCTCAAAGCCCCCCCTATCTCTGTATGAGCCAACATCATGCAGGCAGGCACAGAAGAGTAATTGATGACCTTAAAGGATATCAAAGTGCTATTGAGCAAAACCACTACTCAACAGCCTCGCAGGTGCTTCCTGCACCAGAGAGGGAAAGGAGTGTCTTTAGAAAGCCCTAAATAACTCTAGGCAGGGATGTCAACTTGACAAATAACCCTCAAGAAATAGCCCTGTTGTTCTCTGGTGTGTGATTCATCCCAGGCAGTGCTGGGGTGGATGACAAGGCCCAGTCCAAGTCCCACAGTTGTCACTTGGGGCCGCTCCGTAGCTCGCCTCTCCAGAGAAATAAGAAAGCACATATATAGGATATCTTGGCTTTAATCACTTTGACCTTGTTTCTGGTGGTTTTACTAAGGGAATCCTGTATTTGTGCTGATTTAGTTTGAGCTGCATTTGTTGAAGGATGAGAACCATCCTCTTTCTCTAAGCATCCAAAAGCCTTTCTCTCTTTGATATCAACTCCCAGCACAATCATAGCAACAAAGACTCTAGGCTCCTCAGGACCCAGACCTTCCGTCTCCCTAATCTCAGTTCCTCAAAGAAACGGATTAAGTGCTTATCAAATGTTGAGTGGATAAGGGAAAAGATCACAAGATCAAGAATCTTGATAGCTAGTTTCTGGTCTTAATTCTAAGAATGCATAGCTGGACCTTAGCCAAGTGCTCAAGGTCTCAGGGCCTCCATATCCTCGTGTGTAAAAATGAGAAAGCAAGTTCTCAGTTCCTGTCAAACTCAGACCTGCAGAGGCTGTCTGAGGCTTGCACTGGGCTCAGCAGAACAAAGGCAAGGTGAGTACGTGGCATCAGCAATTGTTTTGCACAACCATCATCAGAAGTAAACAAGAGCATGTTGAAAGCCAGGTAAAAGGTGTATGATTTTGATTAGTAGGTGGGCTTGGAGGGCCTCTCCAATGACACCAGATGCAGGTACTATGAATAGTGAGTGGACGGGCATGTAGCCCACAGGACAATCAACCCCCCTGAGTTTCTTGGGTGCTCTTCTCCAAGGTGTCCCAGCCACCAGACTATTACATGAACACCAATTTTTTGGCTCATGGTGTTTCTTTTATGAAGGAGTACAGCAAATCCATTGTCCAAGGAAGGCTGTCCCAGCAGTAGAGACAATTTTGTGTGTGTGAGTTTCACAGAGGACTC
>NW_006378102.1:0-1318 GCF_000327345.1 Myotis davidii | reverse complement strand
AAAAGCAGTCTCTGGTAAATGGAGTTGTTAAGAGTGTAAAGAAAATCAAAATCTGATTTTTAAAAATAACTGCTGATACCAATAAAAAGCCAAATGGATTTCTTGCAAATCTGGTAAATAAAGATGGGTTTTGAAGCTTAGACTTTATATCTCCTCTGATTCATGAGCTAATGCTCAAAGCTGAGTTACAGGCTTTAGTTTATATTGTACCTAACATGCAGGCAGACTCGTACACTTCAAGTGTCATTATGATATGCCACATGTAATAACATTACTTTTAAATAACATTAAGAACCTAATTTAAACAGGGGAAATGAAATTTAAAGTTGGAGTGAATGCCTGTTTTTGCTTTGTTGTCCTTTCCTGCTGGGCCCATTCTGGTGCTGTTAGCTTTTTTACGTTAATATTTAGTACAGTACAGCTACAGAGAAATTAAGTTAGCCACTCTCCTCTCTGGATAACAAATGGTCATCTAACAAGCAGCTTTAAACGAGGCGACAACCTCATTTATGAGGATAAACTTGGCATTTGATAACCACCGACCTGTAAATTCCTGCCTGTTTAGTTGCAATTTTATTTTTTGAGGTCAGTTATATTTTATAGCACACCAGCTGCATAGTTTAACTTATTTTAAAAACAGAATGGGATAAATTTTTGGTAGAGGAGGAAAAACTGGAATGAAACATTTTTTATAGATATTTTAAAATTAGAAAACTACAGTAAAATTTTTTAATATACAAATTACAAGTTTAGCATTCTCAGCAAGTCTTTTAATAAAAGTATTTTGATTTCAGACCTGCTTTCCTTATCTCTAAAGTGGAAATATTAATAGTACCATCCTCGGAGGTTGGTGTGGGAACCAAATAAGTTATTGTACATAAAGAGTGTAGAAGTGTCTGACACATGTTAAAGCTGTATTCATGTTAGCCACCATCATATTTACATGATTTTAACATTTATTCAGAGAATTTATACAAATGTAAGTTTCCTTAAGTAGATAAAGGATTTACAAATATCAAGGATAAGTATGGCTTACACTTGCCTAAGTACTGCTTTATAATAAACTAAAATATGTAAAACATTACATTGATTTATTTTAAATATAAAAAATCCAAATAATGCTTTATTTCCAGAAATATAAACTTTTGCTTCTTCATTATATTTAAATGTAACTGAGAAACAGTGTAAAGCACACTTGAACTTATCTCTGTCTTTCCCTCCTAAAACATAGTTCCTAATAAGAACATTTTTTTCCCCTGCGAAATGGATGAATTTTGATGCAATTGCTAGAAGCTGTATGGGTGGGTTTTTCTGTGAA
>NW_006378101.1:0-1317 GCF_000327345.1 Myotis davidii | reverse complement strand
AACAGTTGTGCTGCACTTGGAAATTTGGGTTTTGTCTATTATTTTCAATGACAAATAGCTGCTATTATTCTTACAAACAAAAGAGCTCTTTAAAATATTTCCCTTTATTTAAATAAACTAGTTTAAATAAATTACAAATGCTCATTGTCAAAAAGAAAAAATATATCCGAACAATGCGCAGGTGTTTAAACTCCTTTTGCTTCATCCTCCTTAAATTCTACTCTTCAATAAGTTTGGTGTATATATTTCCATACTCTGTTATATGCACATAAAAATATATGGCCTTTGCATTTTTTCCTTCAAAATGAAGACTCAATCTACATATATTCTGTAACTTACTTTTTTCATTCCATGGACCTGTATAGTGGGTATAATTCCCAATTCTCTTTAATGGGGTTCCAAGTCTTTCCTCCTTGAAAAAAAAGGTACCGAATTTTATGGGCTACTTACTTGCCTTGCTTACAAAAATTCTAGTATTTAACAACAAAAGTGTTACCCAAGTGCTATACATTTGCACACATATTGCCTTTCCAGTTTTCTTACGTGTTTTGTTACTTTCTTTGTATTAAGAGTCCACTTTAAGTGGGATATTATTGTCAGAATCCTGTGAGGAAGCTACTTATTTGTTTCTGCTAGGTGCCTCAAGGGGATCTCCAGGTTGGACCACCTTTTAAGTTAATTTATCTACTTTAGGTTTATCTGACTACAGGGGTAGTAGAAATTCAAATCCTAAACCCACACGAGGATAGGCTTTGGTTACATGTTTTCAGAGGAGATCATTTCCAAGGCAGAAGAGCTTCCTTATTTTCATCCTGGGCCAGCAAGTGAATTTTTTTCCTGGACTAACCTTCCACTGAGGGTGTAGCCTTTCGGTGCTCTCGGCAATGTGGGAGTCTCAGTCCAGATCCTACCCTGTGAAGGCCAAGTCCTTGTCCCTGAGTGCCTGTTGACGGCAAAGCGCCTAGCTTAAGGAAGGAACCAGCAACCTCTCCTCCTACTCTCCAAGGGTGGGCCAAACTTGGATGCCTTTCTTTCCAGTGGAGTCAATGTACACTTAAGAGAACGTTTGCTAATAGTTTATCCACCATTCCTAACTATTTTACAGTGAGATGATCTATCTAGTTCACCATATGACTGGTAACAGACACCATACAGCTACCCATTGCCTTTGCCAGTAAACGGGATTCTCCTTTCCCACTTGTATTTTTGGTACAATTTTATTGAGATACAATAAAATGCACATATTTAAGCTGTACAATTTGATCTGTTTTGACATGTATACACCTGTGTAACCACCACAATCAAGATAACATTTTC
>NW_006378100.1:0-1317 GCF_000327345.1 Myotis davidii | reverse complement strand
GAATTCAACTCGGTCTGCGTTCTGAGTCCAGTGGTTCATTGTTTCACTTTGTCAAGATAATCCTTTTCCTGGTGGCAATTCACATTTACCAAACTCCTAGGAGACTGAGGTTTAGCACAGAATGCCAGTGCATTAAGTTACAGTGAAAAATACAGCCATCACAGGTCAGGAGGGCCCGGACTGGAATGATCACAGCCTTTTCTCCCTGGAGGCAGATCTGTCCAGTCTGTGTATAACCAGCCGGCTTCTTGGTGAACATGGGATCTCGGCGAGTGGACTTGTCGGGTGCTTTTCGCACAGAGCTCCCGGGTCCCAGCAAGGCCTTCGGAGGCAGCGTGGTGAACCAGTTCACTACTTCCTGCTGCCCGCTCTGAACTCTAGCTTCTCGACTCCTACCATCAGCTGGTGGCTGTACGGCTCAGGCTCTTCCGTGTAACAGTGTTTTAGGCAAGTTCTCTGATGGCTATCAGTAGATGCCACAAGGATTTGCTAAAATTGCCTCTGAAATGAGAACTACATACACTTGAAATTGACCTGGAGTGTGTGTGCGGCAGCTCTGCTCTGTCATGGGGGAGTTTCACGTTGTTTCCAGGTTTCTCCATGCAACAGCCAGAACCCTCCCTCGTGGCGGCTGGTCCGGTCTGGCCTCCTCTCGTCTTGCATCGCATCATCTTGGTTCTGCTGATTCCCTCCATGGTGCCCCAGGATATCTTGTTCCAGGCCATTGTCGTTTGGATCCCTATCTTATTACTATCTGCAGAGCGTTTTTTGTTTGTTTGTTGTTGGTGGTGGTTATTTGTTGTTGTTTGGTCTTTGTACCTACCGGAGCTCAAAGGTTAATTTAAGTTGAGCCGTGTGGAGGATTTGCTTCCTTTCAAAGTGTTTGGTGAAATGCTGGCTATTTGTTTTGTGTCATGTCATTGCCCCCAGGGTGGCCGCTGTGTTCACATTGCTTCAGGACCTCTCCACAGCAGCTTTCCTTTTTTCAGGAACTTTCCTCTTGTGCCATCTAGTGGCCAAAGCAGAGACTGCTAAAAAAGAACAAAACTTGGTAAACAAATTGGGGCAGTCATTTCTAATCAGCGGGAGAGGGTGACACAGGTAAGAACAACCAGCCACATTTCCAAACAGCCCCTCGAGGTGGTCAGGGCATAGTCATGCCTTCGCTCATTCACACACGTGTATTGTGCACACACCATGTGCTGGCGGGAGCGAGGTGCGTTGGAGCTTGATGATGGGATCAATACCGAAACTGTGCTACGTGCCCAGTGTTAGCACCAACGAAGAGGAATGATCACCCCATCGCAGGAGTGAGGA
>NW_006378099.1:0-1317 GCF_000327345.1 Myotis davidii | reverse complement strand
ATTCATATTATGGAATAAAACACTAAAATTAAGTATGTTTTGATTTATTTTTCTATCCTAGTTTATATCACAACCGATAACCCTCCTGGGAAAGTTATCTTTCAATCTGAATCACTATTTTTTCCAACTTCATTTAATTATTTTATTTGAAAGTGTTCATCCTCAGAAATTTAGCTGCCTTCATTTTAAATAGTAACCTGAATCATTTGTATATTTTCGAGGTTAAGTTTGAGAATATTTTTAAAAAATGATTATTGAAAAGTTAATTCTTAGGGCTATAATTATATTCTGGTGAAAAGCCAACTTAGAAGGTGATGTAGGTGAAAACATGTTTACTCATACAATATTTAACTGTTTTTACATACATGTATAACAAAACAGTTCAGTTTATAACATTATGGGTGAATTTTCCCAATACTGTGTCACCCACAATGTGAAGACATAGTTCCCAGGTTTACTTTCTACCCCTCTTGAACCCTTTGAGGAAGAAACATCATCATGCAGTTCCAGTACCTCATCGGTGGAGCCCGTCTCCGCGCCGCAGGTAGAAGCAGTGCAGCGGTGCCCAGCTAGCTGCTCTCCTCCTTGGAGAAAATTGCAGTATCTTAGAGCTTTTTTTACCAGGGGACTATTTTTAAATGTGTCCGGTCACCTCAAAGGATATGTAGGGCATTTCCTGCCAGTAGGATTAGAGGAAGGAAGCACCAGGCCAAAATGTTTGATGTGTGATGTACTGTAATTTCTTTCATGTGTTCAGTGGCTTTTATATGTTGATCAATGTTCTGCTACCAATTGTGACCCTGGTGTGGTCCAGCACATTGATGTTAGACCATCCTTAATGTATAGGGTCATTAACTGTACCTAGCAGCATTATTATAATTAAGGATACTGGGTTTTTTTTAATAACCACTTCTCATTTTCATTAAAGTATTTACTTTTCATAATTGGATAATCTTCGTAGGGACAGTGATTCTCATGAAAGAGAAGATTCAGTATTAGAGACTGCCCGTGCTAACAGTACTATAGATAGATGCTCTTTAGTTCCTTGTTTCACCTTGCGTACCTGGTTTTTAAATCAACATTTTCTTCCCACAGCCTCCTGTGGGCAAAGTTCAAGATGGAAACTAGCTGTATAATGTCGTTTTCCTGGGGGCCGAGGGGGTGTCTTACAGGCATTGACAAAATCGCTCCCATCAATGTTACATACTTTAAAGAAACAGAGTTGATGATTCCTCGTGGTCTTTACTATTCTAAGATCACATTGAAAAGCAGCGAAGGTGCTAAATTGCTATAGGCTTAGGCTGTTGGCTTTTTTTG
>NW_006378098.1:0-1316 GCF_000327345.1 Myotis davidii | reverse complement strand
AGAGAGAGAGAGAGAGAGAGAGAGAAATATACCTCTTAGGGAAAAAATCTTACCATTTTCTCACTTCAGTAGTTTTCACACAAGGTAGAAAACATTAAGTGCCGCTGGAGAAATACAAAGGGATATATAAAGTTAGATAGGGAGAGAATAAAATTACTCTTAAAATTATTGAAATCATGGGTTTATAGTCAATCTGAAACAAGAAACTCAATGGGAACTAGGAAACATAATGTATGTCACTGTGTTCAGTGTAAATCACTGACAGATTCCATATGCCTTTTCATTGGACTAATTTTGAGGAGCATTTACCGTGTGCTAACCTTTGTGCTAGATGCTAGGTAAACTACAGTGAATGGCTATGCTGAATACCTTCCATTTGCCCCTATAATACACCTTGTTGGGTTGTATGGATTACAGCTATGGGCTCTCTTACTTACTGTTTCCCATTCGGGTTCAGCCAGTAGGGAGACCCTCCAAAGCTCTGTGGGAGGAAGGAGTGAGTTCAGGTATTCATTCTCTAGGCTCCCTCTAGGATGGTTTATTCAAGCTGGCTGTCTACTTTGACTCTAACTCTCAAAGTTACCTTCCCTAGAGAACTGTCTCCTTCTAGACCCCAGTGGCACTTCCACTCCTTACTGAGAGTGTCAGATACACTATTCCTTGTATTTCCCTAAACCTGCATAAATAGTCTCTCTCTTAAGCCTTCCTCAAATTACCCTTATTTCGTTTCAATCTATTTGCTATTGATATCCCGCCTGACACAAGGGCTAATGTTCATGGCTCTGTTCTGTTTTGCATCCATGACTCTTTCATTTTGGTCATCAAAGATTAACATGTTAAAATAATCAAATCAAGCTCCAGAATAACTCTCTTTGGGGTGAGGGAAAGTACTGTATTTTGGTAGCTAAGCTGTCCAGAATGAACAAAAGGGTATGTTAGCTTTTCACTTATAGGAATAAGTCATGTCATCAAAATACCAGATCTCACTTTCTCATGATGCAGTTTTTCTTGCCCAGCATCTCATTTTCTCTGGAAACCTGATAAGTTGAGACAACTGGGAGTCATTGATGACATCATTTGCAGAATTTAAGAGTCTTCACAGCACAAAATAAGCAGGTGTTTGCTGTATCTCATGCCATGGGGAAATTGTCACTCTTCGTGCACTAACCTCAGTATGTGTCTAGGTCAGAACAGGTGTACTTTTATTGTTTCTTTTTATCTTTATCCATGAATAGTTGAAAGGTTAATTTTTTATAACACTACCCTTATCAAATCAACGTACATGCACATGCATGCGTGTGTGTGTGTGTGTGTGT
>NW_006378097.1:0-1317 GCF_000327345.1 Myotis davidii | reverse complement strand
AGAAAAGAAAATGTTATTAAGAAAATCAGATGGAAGGGTAAATACATTTTCATTTTTATTGAAAAAAATGCGTGTATAAGTAGACCATGCAGCTCAAACCCCTGTTGTTCAAGAGTCCATGGTACTTCCTTTACCCTAAGAAACCTTTATCCTTTGAGGGCTTGTGTTTTTTGTTTTACAAAAGCAGCCATCTTTGGAACCTTCTGGATTTTCTTCCCTGCCCTGCCTCCCCTGAGGCCATGAACTGGGCTTCTAGTTTGGCTGCACAAATAGAAGGTGAAAATGGAGGTCAAGGAAGGAGGAGGACACCATCAAGATATGTAGTCAAGCTGTTTTCTATTTATTAGGAGGTGATTTGATTTTTTTTTTTATCCATCGCCCATGAGACTATAATTCCTTGAAGGCTGAACCCACATCCATTTTCCCTGGACATTGTAACCAGGCAGTGTGCACAGTAACTGGTCAGTGGTAGATACTCAATAAAGATTGAGAGAATAAATTAACTGCTAGAGCAGCACAGAGAACACTGTAAACCACTCATTTAGCCATTTCTTTGCTAGAATGACACTTTAACCATCTGGAATTCATGCCCTCTCTCCAAATCTCACGAATTCCCCTATGTCCCTTTGCAGATTTTCCAGTGGTTCTCTCTTAACTGTCAGTAAGTATTATCTCAGAGCTTATCTAACTCTCCTACTTAAAGATGTCTATTTCTTTGAAAATGCCTCCTAGAAAAGGCTAATCACTAGCCACAAACCTTTTCTACAGCCGTTTGTAGACTTGAAAACACTCAGGTCATCCCTCTAACAACTTTTCTATACAGCAGGCCGGGATGAGGACCCTGGCCCCGACCAGTGCATGAATGTCCTGCACCAGGCCTCTTGAAATCTAAATAGATACTGAAAAAGGAATTTGATCAACATCAGTACCTATTCCTAATAAATTCATGGATGATGAAGACTATGTAGTTTAGACTGTACTTTAGGGTAACTACTAGAAACAGTTCCATGCATATCCAGAATAAAATGAAGGAGCCCAATACAATGATGACAACTTACTATTTTAGGTAGTTTTATCAATAACAAGAGGTCATGAAACAAAAATTAGTTGCATAGGAATAGAAAAAAAACATAAAACTATTACACCTTATAGATGGTGTAATTTTAAGACTAGAAGTATCTAAAGAATCAACTGAAAAATTATGAGAATTTCACAAATCCAATGAAATAATGTGCTAAGATTAATAGTGTCCATATATATCAGCAATGACCAATTTTAAAGAAATTGTAATTTTAAAAAGTTTCCATTTATACTAGA
>NW_006378096.1:0-1317 GCF_000327345.1 Myotis davidii | reverse complement strand
AATTTTTTAACACAGGTTCGCTGTTGGAATTGTAATTTGTAACAAAAAGATTTCACAAGCCAATAGCATACAGGATAATACCTCTTAATGAGTCAACAGAAATAAACTACTCCAAACTACTGATAGATTCACTATGCTACTGTTGCAGGCAAGGGGAAATAAATAAAGTCTAACGTTAGTTGCAGTGTACCTCCCACGAGTTGGCTCTCAGAGGAGTCAGCTAAGCCACACAAGAGCTGATGTCTAGCTGTCAGCATTAATGGAAAGTCCTTTGTTGCTAGAGCGTGATGCTATCCTATCAGAACAGAGGTGCTGGTGTTGGCAGGCAAGATGATCTCCTTCATGAGACTGATTCATGTTTCCACTGCCCACTAAGACTAGTTTTGACATGATAGGAGATAATGCCCTAAGGTGTTTGGAGAGCTATGTAGGTCAGAAAAGAGTAGCCTTGCCAAGACCAAACACTCAGTAAGTCCTCATAAACTCTTGGTTTCTGAAGTTTAAAAGTTCATTATGTCATAGTGGCTCCTCAATCTGTTTATATCAATAAAAACTCAGTAGCACAATAATTTTAATGATATCATCCTGACATGGCCTCCTCAAAGCAAAACAAAAAAATCACTTTTAGATCAGAACAACTTCATTTAAACCATAAACAAATACAGCAGGTCCTCTAAATAACATTTTTTGCAACGTCATTTCATAATAATGTTGACGTGATCCTGTAGGAACTTAACCTTATTTATATCAATTAATCTAGGGCAAAACTGGTTTTGTATTACTTCATTTCCCCCAAATTTCAAGAACTTATCTATGATGTTAATGAGGACTTACTATAAATCAAAATAATGTCACAAACCATACAAGTAGATCAAAATGACTTTATTAAGTCATAAACAAGTCAAGTATATTTCAAATCACAACAATAAATACACAACATTTCTATAACTGTCAGAGAACTTATGGCTTTCAAATCAGATGTTAACATCAATAATTATAATGGCATTAATAGTAATAATAGATACATTTTAATACATCTATAGTATAAAAGAGACCTGTAAAGAGTGCTTTGTTATCTAGTTTAATCCTGGTTTCAACATTATAGTATATTATTAGGCCAGTTAAACAAAACAAAGAAATTTAGGCATAAAGAAGTTCAATTACTTGTAGAGCATTAGATATGGCATCTGAAGTTAAACTCACTTTTGCCTGAGTGTTTATCCATTACAGCACAATGCCATTGGAAAAGAAGAGAGAGCACATTCTATAGTCATACTTCAAACAGAGTAGCAAATAAAAATCCACTCATGGGCACCA
>NW_006378095.1:0-1317 GCF_000327345.1 Myotis davidii | reverse complement strand
AGTGTCAGCATTGACAATTTCAGATTCTTTTAGATAAGTGATCCTTTTTTTCATTTACCAAGGAAATGTTTGCTGGCCATCTTGTATTATATAGTTTCAGCTGTCTACTTAGAGTTGTTACCAGCTTTGATTTTAAGTTCATATTTTCAGACCGCCAGGAAAATCCAGTGAGAATTCTTTAGGAATTTTTAGAACCATCAATCCTTCTCAGATTCTATTTTTATTTTAGGTTCTTAGAGTTCACTGATAGGAATATCCTGCTGATGTCTTTAGAGTGTACAGAGATTTTTTAGAAGTGTATTATGCATGCTTGCAGCCTAGTTTTTAAAATGAATATGCTTTTTATTTATGTTAGTGCAATAACTCATCAGGACATGTGGAAATCATCTGCCTTTAAAGCAATGCCTCTCAAGTCCACATGACATGTGTCTGTGCAAGTCATGTGAACCGTTGTAGCGCTTCAGGCAGCAAAAGCACATCTGCAGATCGCTCTCTGCTTCTGATACTCCACGGGCTGCACAAGTCTAAGTCACTCTCTTCAGTTTTCATTTTGGTTTCAAATAGCTTCATAAGTAACTGTATCCAAATAAAATAAATCTGTAGTTGTTTCAGTTGCATTAAGTCACAATAATACATTGAGATTATTTTTAGATTTTTAAAGAATGGTTTATTTTTCAAAGTGGAAATCATTTATGGTTTCAAATCAAACAGTTATTAATGGTGATTGTATTTGTACTTATGTTAGCTGTATAATACAGAACATTAAGTAAGCCCAGGATTTATTTTATCAACCCTTCTCATAAAGTAAATTCATTATTAATTTTTTATTATATATATAAATAATGACTGAGCCTCTGTGTCCGTGCTTTGGAAGCACTGAAAAATAAAACTTAAACAGAAGTGCAGTTAACTGCAAGTGCAAGTAGAGGAAAATTTAAAGGACTTTTCTTAAACTCACTCTCAGCGTGTCATCTGTCTAAGTTTTTAGAACTCAGTATTGTCAAGAGTGATATAAAATTACTACATCCTTATATGCTTTGTGGGGTGTCAGTTAGACTAGCTCATCCAGGAAGTGCTTCAGCTGTAGGATGAAGAACCAGTAATGTCCACTTTCTGGGGCTTAGTAATTCCACTTCTGAGAATTTATATGAAATCATTCAAAAGAAATCAGTGAACCAAATGATGACACTGGGGAAATGACTAAGTAAATTCTGGCAGATGCAGTGTTTAGAATGTTAAACAGACATTTGAAAATCATTTATAAAGACTTGGCAACAAGAAAGATGCTTCTAATATGGGAAAGTGAAATATAAAGTT
>NW_006378094.1:0-1317 GCF_000327345.1 Myotis davidii | reverse complement strand
TCCTTTTTGTTTTTAAAGTGTTTATTTATAGATCAAGGAGTACATTAGACATGTACTATACATAAGAAAGGTTAAAACAGAGAGTCATCTGGGGGTCTGGAAAAAAATTAAAATGAAAGAGTTTGATTGGTAAACATTAAGTAGATCCAATGACGGCGTCATGAAATCTCTCATTTGTTATTCTCTGCTCCCCCCAGCTGGGACAGCATGGCACCCAGCACAGACCAGGACCCAACAGAAAACGCCTGATAGATAGGTGCCAACTGAAAAAAAGACATCCACAGAGAGAAGTGAGTTACACATACAAAGGAGGCAGCCTTGTTCTAGCAAAATTGAGATCCTATTTGCTAAACCCTGTGCTGGGCTGTGTGGGGCCAGAAAGAGGAATCAGACCTGGCACCTGCCTCTTGAGGTGACGGAGGCAGGTGAAGACATAAGAGAATGTGGGTGAGGTTCACTGACCGTCAGTCAGGTGGTCATTTTTGGTGCTTTCCCAGTTCGGTTCAAGAAGAGGAGATTTGTGCCAGGCCTTCTGCTCACAGGTCTGAGCTGTGCGAGTCACGGTTCCTGGTGGAGCGCATGTTCTCCAGGATGGAGGGGCGTAAGTAATTGCTGTTGGAAGCCATGAATGCTAGTGCGTGGGAGCACAGAAGTAGGAGGACTAAGAGGGTCCCAGTGGTAGCATTGGAACTGGGCCTTTAAGGATGTGTAGGAGCTCACCCAGTGGAGGAGAGGATGTGGATGAACCAAGCCAGAGTGCTTTGAGAGCCGCTGGAGGCTGTGTCCCAGCTGACCGGGAGTGTTATGTGTTGGCAGAGGGAGGCCCGAGAGCAAAGTTTCGGACCCCACACCAGGGCATGGGGACCTGCCCACTTCCTGTTGCCTCCACTCTTTTTCTGGCTCCACCATTGTCTTTCCACCACAAGAGGAAGGCAGGGAGTTAGGGTGGCCTTTCTGCACAACTGAAAAGCAACCTGCAGATTTGGGCAGCTAGAGGGCCTGGAGGGGGCGTTCAAGGCGAACAGATGGTGCCCTCTGGTGGTCATTTTTGGTGCTTTCCCAGTTCGGTTAAAGAAGAGTAGATTACTAGCTAGGATAACTGAAAAGTGTTCACAACAGCCTCCAGTACACTTGGGAGTTTAGGATATGATAATGGTGGCATTTCACGTCAGCATGAAAAATATGGGTTATTTATGTCATGGTACTGTCTAGTCACCTTGAAAATGACCTAGCTAGATTTCGATCTCACTTCTCACAGGAAAACACATTCCAGGTATAGCAAAAATTTAACTTTAAAACATGAAATTATAGAAGTAC
>NW_006378093.1:0-1316 GCF_000327345.1 Myotis davidii | reverse complement strand
AGATAGATAGATAGATAGATAGATAGATATCTCACATCTTTGTGACCAGAGGTAGGTTTGCAATTTGAAGCCAGCTGAAGATAGTTAGTTCTTACCCTGCCAGGAAACTTGGAGACAGGGGCTCAAATATCTGGGATGCTTATTTAGTCTTTAAAAAGATGTACATTCATTTCAAAGGCAAAGACAGAACCCCCTCATTTTCTAAAGCAAGAGCTCTAAGGAAAGGACATGGAGAAAAGTCTTCCTTTATTTTCAAAAGAGAGAACTAAGCCTCTTAGTTTTAATTTGTATTTGCCCTTACAGTAAACTCAAAGTTACAATAGTGTATAAAGTAGTTGTTGGTTTGGGGTAGTTTTTTGTTGATTTGAAAGATGACTTTTAAGTGGAACAAACAGTGGCAGATCTTGAAGACAGAAGCATTTGGCAGCTTATAGAGGCATCCTTAATATATGAAAGGCTCTTTTGCAAAAGAGAGGTGAAACATGCCATGTACAAATTCAGGAAGAAGAACTAGGAATCAACAGCTAAAATCTGTGGGGAGACACATTTCAACATAACCTAGAGGAAGAGCTATCAACAGACAAACCTTTGGGACAATATCTCCCACTTGCTGCTTGGTAGTTTTCTAAGCTCTGGCAGAAAAGTCACTCAGTGAAGACAGTACTGAAATGAATCCAACATTGATTGAGTAATTGGAACTTGGTGAGGTGATATTCAGGGATTCTATCAGTACTGAGATTGTGTGATATACAGTAGAGCCCCCTTATCTTCTGGAGATACATTCCAAAACCTCCAGTGAATGCCTAAAACCAGGGACAGTACAGAAACCTACACATAACATGCTTTTTTCCTACACAGACATATAATTTATGGCTTATCTTTGGCATACCCCAATTACCAGCATTGCTACTCTTGTGCTTTGTGGCCACTATTAAGGTAAACAAGGGTGACTTGAACACAAGCACTGTGATATCACAGCAGACAATCTGATAACAGAGACTAAGGAGCAAGGAGCATCTATTTCTCTGGGAATACCCCAGGAAAAAGAAGATTCACATCCCAGAGGGACAGGAGAGGACAGCATGAGATTTCATCACGCTGCTCAGAACAGCATTCAATTTAAAACTTATGAACTATCTATTTTGGAATTTTCCATGTAATATTTCCAGGCTGAGGTTGACTGTGGGTAAATGAAACCATAGGGGTTGGGGGGAACTACTGTAGTTACATATTTTATAGACAAGATATGGGCTCATATATCTATATATGTATCAGAGGAATACTACATCTACACTAATAAAAGACAAACATGCAAA
>NW_006378092.1:0-1317 GCF_000327345.1 Myotis davidii | reverse complement strand
GGCCGACGCTCTATCCACTGAGCAAACCGGTTCTGGCATATTGCTGACTCTTAATATCATTTCATATTAAACAAAGACATCTTGGAAATACATCTAGTTCTAGATATAGGGAAGGAAATGTACAAGATAAGTCAAGACTATTTTGTCATTTCAGGAAGTGAGCAAGATCTCGAAGGTAAAAAGAATAATGTCAGAAGGACACCCAGGACCAAGTTGAGGCTTCTACTAGTTAATTATGGGTGAATTTAAGCATCATTGGAAATAACAAATGCAATGTGCTGAATATAACCAAAATGTGTAAATGCATGAATTCACAATAAGGTGGTAGACGGATAGATAAATAAATACGTAGATGCTAATAGGTTATTTTATCATGATGCTAGAGATCCAACTCATTATTTTGGAAAATGATAAATGGTGGAAATGATTTTTCCTGCAAAAATTCAAAAGAGCCACATACTTGAGGGGGTAAAATTTCCATCTCTAGAAGTATAACAACTAATAAAATGCAAAGATGATAAAATTAGATCATTATTTTACAATCTATAATGAGATAATGGATCTAGGTAATGATCATGAATGATTTCTAACCTAACAAAAAGTGAGAGCCAACATCATGTCCTTTCCAATCAATGAGTGTCCTATACATCACTTATAGAGCGCTCTAGAGATAGGTATTTCCCAAACCTTACCAAACCACTGTAGAATTCGAACTACCAACTTGTGGATAATACAGCAAACAAAGAAGCATACTGAGTTACACCCCAGTGATGCACTAGCACAATTCAGACTCAGGAATTCTGCAATTTGTTTTTTAAACAAGTTACGTGCAAAGATTGGGAAAGAGAGAGCATTGATTGCAATGTATGAAACTCAATTTTATGCTGATCCTAAATAAACAATTTTGTGGGATGTTGAAATTTTCCAAAAAGAGAATAATTATATAAATGATGTTTCAGCAAATCTATGGATATTGTGCAACCACTAGTAATAACATTTTGAAGGGTATTCAACAAATTGGAAATGTTTATGATATCACCTTAAGTAAGATAACAGCAGAATAACTATTACATGGTTTTATATAAAACATAGTATACATATAAATATGTATACACAAACATATCAATACATGAATACATATGTAGGTAGATTAAAGATAAATATAGATAGATGATAGATAGAAAAACAAATAAACATCTGATAAAGAACCAAAGATGCACTTCATAAAGTGATGGAATTGGGCATGCATTTTTTTCCTTATGACTTCTTCTTTATGTTTTCAATATATTTTGTTCAATGAAGACACATTAATATGTA
>NW_006378091.1:0-1317 GCF_000327345.1 Myotis davidii | reverse complement strand
TTTTTAACAAATGGTGCTGGAACAACAGTACATTCACATGCAAAAGCAGAAAAGAGTCTATACATTGATCTTACATCTTTCACAAACATTAATTCAAAATGAATCATAGATCTATATGTAAAGTGCAAAACTATAAACTTCTAGATTAGATAACATAGGAGAGACAATCTTGGTCAATATTATTGCATCAATTCTGATTCGTCACTTTTAATACATGTACTACACTTGTAAGATGTTTATAAGAGGGAAAATTGGGGTGGCAGTTGAGATAGTATAAGGAACTCAAAACTTTCTGTTCAATGTTTCTGTAAACCCAAAAGTACTCTAAAAATCTAAAGTCTATTATTAGAAAAATACTTTACTATCACAAACCTATTCCCTTAATTCCATCTATGCTGGCTTTCCCTTTATTCAAACCCACATTAGCGCTCACATATATTGCTACGATAGCCCTCTAATTAGTCACTGTGCCTTTAGTTCATTCCATTTAAATGCATCCTCCACACTGCTTCCAAACTGTTTGCATCCAAAGACACTTTTTCCATGGTTCTTCCCAGTTTCAAATCTTTTAGGATCTCCCCATGGGCGTACTTTTTAACCCATGTGGTGCTCATCATCTGGCATCAGTGAAATAATTACAATTCTGTTGTGCTGTTTTATTTGTTTGGGACACCCCCTAATTAACCACCCTCCTGTGCTTAGCACCCCATCTTTCAGCTAAATTTTTCTGAAATGTTAACTTAACCTTTCATCCCTGTGTTCTTCTGAATTCTGTGTTGGAGTCCTTGGTTTTCTCATCTGCTTGCCACACCAGGCTGGTATACTCAAGGGCAAATGCCACGGGCTTCTGTCATTTTCCCAGTTGCACATCCATCTTTATTTTACATTACTAGGACCCAGAATAGAGTTTTGTCCAAATAATAATACATTTAATTTCAATGTATAAACAAATCAACTATATACTACATGAGACAAGTTATTTATGCTAGAGTAGGACATATAAATTCTCTTTAGGGGTAGAGTGGCTAAATATTACTTTTCATCTGCTAGAAGACAATTAATTAAAAGATAACAATGGGGAACCAAAGAGGTACTAATTATTCTTGAAAAAGAGAAGTGCAATGATTAAAAATATGCTTCAAGAAGACTAGGTGTTGGAGTAAAAAAGAGATTAAGAGAAAAACAAGTGAAAGGAGACTAAATATCTAGACTTCAGTAATCATGCAAAAATGTGATAATAAGAGTTTGTGGAAGGGAAATGACCATGGAAATAAAATCAGAAGGTAAAAGGCTAACAAAACGCAGTGGTTCCTGGTG
>NW_006378090.1:0-1316 GCF_000327345.1 Myotis davidii | reverse complement strand
AATATTGAGGCAAACTTTGCAAAGTCAGAAACATCTGCCAACATTGAGCCAACAAATGCCCATCATCCACCAGCCTGATAGAGCTGCATGGTAGCTGACCACTTGCGATTGGACGTGCTGTTTCTTGCCTCATCTCTTTCTCGATGTGCATGCATCTGCCCCGTTGCTTCAGCTCACTCATTGTCCATTTAAGTTGTCCTCTTGGCTCCTGTAAGATTTTGAATGTGTGATGCTTAATATAAATTCTACATCCACGCTTTTCTATCTGTATTGCATTTCTTAAAGTTCTTGAAGGTTTTAAAAATACAGTTAAGTACAAAGAATAATGTCACAAGCACCTTTGTACCAACTACCTGGGATGAATAAATATTAGCATGCTGTCACTTGGGTTTCAGATTTTTAGGGGAAATGAGCAGGGGATCCCAGGTAGAGGTGGTCCTCAGGGTACTGCCCATTTTCAGACTTTTTATCCTTACATCCTACATAAATCAATGGGTGCCATGAATTCGATGTATATTCCTCTATTACATGCGTGGATACATTTCATGCATATCTATTCATAGAAATACATGTAACATTGCTTTGAGTGTTTTATAAATGTTTAATTTAGCTAAATGCTATCATTCTCCTGCATGCTTCTGTCACTCCATACTAGTATTATTGATCTTGGTGTCTATCCATCTGGTCCAGGTATTTTCAATGCCACATGAATTCTGTCATGATACGAATTGCACAATTTATTCCCCGTTCTCCCAGCAATGGTTTTGCATTACTACAAACAGTATTGTTCTATCTTTGTACAAGAACCTCCAGGGATAAAAGTTCTCTGAGCTACATACCTACAAGTGGAATTGCTGGGCCATGGAGAATTGCATTGTCACCTTTCTTTTGGAGTTTACTAATTGTTTTGCATATTGGTCATCTTTGCAGTTAGAGCGTGAGGTCTGTTTTAGTCTGTAAGGATTCACGAAGTGCAACTGTCTTAATCCCTCATCCCCCGCAGCACTGAATGTGAGCCTGTGCATAACGGTGCTCAGCAGACACATGCTGAGTGAGTGATGCTGTTGGACTGGACTGCAACTATTTAAGGGAAAGGGATGCATTTTACACAAACATTTTTCTGATGTGTTTAGCTCTCGGTTCGGGATTTGACACCAAGTAGGAGACTGAGCAATTTAATGACATAGGGAAACCAGGTGTACCTCTTGTGGCTCCTCTCTCACAGCTCTTTGCATTGATTTCCTCCTCTCCAAAATGCCACCCTGAATATCCATTTCACCCTCTTGTTTCTATCTCTTAGGGTCTCCTTATCACCC
>NW_006378089.1:0-1316 GCF_000327345.1 Myotis davidii | reverse complement strand
GGGGTGACACTGGTTAATAAAATTCTATAGGTTGCAATTTTACCATTCTATAATACATCATCTGCATATGGCATTGTGTTTTTACCACCAAAGTCAGTTCTCCTTCCCTTACCTTATATTTGACCCCCTTTACCTTTTACTACCTCTCCCAACCCCTTTTTCCTGGGTAACACTCATACTGTTGTCTGTGTCTATTTTTTGTTTATTTCTTTGTCTTGTTTGTTCATTCATTGTTTTCAGCTCAGCCCCATTATAATCTATGAGACCACAGTCACCTATGTGGTCTGTTGTTGACCAGAACATCTGGTGTGGCCCATGACTGTATTCTGGTCAGGATTTTCCTGTGGGGGTCCAGCTGGTTTTGACTTGCTCTGTGAGATGTGGAGATGCTCTCATATGTTAGAAATAGAACCAAAGGACATGTCCCCAGCTTTTCGAAAATGTTTGTTATCAAGTCTGAGGTAACTGGGTGATAATTTCTGAGTCATATTTTGACTTTCCATGAAGTTTGCCTTCTGTGCCAGCCTGAGCATATCTCTGGCATAGTTGCTATCACAGTATTGTATAATGTTCTTAGTCTCGTTTTGTGTTGTGTCTTTCTCTTGGTTCTATACTCAGTACCTTCGATCAAGGCTGAATTGAATGTATAAGATGCAACAGAAAAAGGCAAATGAAATCACAGCTGCTTGGAAATGAGAAATCACCAGACTGTCAGTGGTAGAGCACCATGACCTTTGCTTTAAGTTTTTTTCCAGTGAAGAGAGAATTGCACCGATTGCAGAGCAGGTTTCCCAATACTTGTGTTCTGTCATCTGATTTCTTGAAACTGAACAAATCATTAAAACTTTTTATGTTTTAACATGGGATATAACTGAGATGTCGCAGCTAAGTTACATAGCTTACATATTAAGGTAGATTAGAAGATTAGTTTTAATAGCACAAGAATGAACCTTGAATTTTCTTTGTTAAAGAGAAAACTTTTCCAAAGAAGAAATTTCACTTCTTGATTCTCTTCTTATGTAGGACCAGAGTGCATTTTTACAATATATATCTATTACCTGTTAACTCCTACGGCATATATTATTATATAAGTATTTTATACATAGATACCTAATAATCTAGTAAATATATTTCTGTATAGTTTTGCCTCAGATGCAGGGAAAAATTTAAGTATGCTTTGGATTTATTTTGGTTTTGCTCTATATAACTTTAGGTACATTACAAGTTAACACAATTCCTACAGTTTGGATTACTTACCATTCATGCAAGATTTTGTTCGCCTTTTCTTTAGAAGGTCTGTAATTCTGATTAGGAAA
>NW_006378088.1:0-1316 GCF_000327345.1 Myotis davidii | reverse complement strand
CACCAGCTCCTCCAATATGCCAGGGGCCCCCGCCCATTGTCCACAGTATCAAAGGAGATGGACAAGTGGTCCAGCTTCCCCTTGGTCACATGCAGCAAGCCCCAGACGCCATGTGTCATTCATTGGGTTTGTACTGTACAGAGACTATGGGTTGCTTAGCCAAACCTGGCTTTCCTCCAAGGAGCCCCAAGCCAGAAGCTCTGGCCATCCTGGGCTTGGCCTGGCCACCCCAAATGTGAAGGGCTTCTAAGACCCCAGGGCTCGCCAGTAACCCAGGTGGAATGCTCTGACTTGCCTAATGTACAACACTAGTTCTCCAAGATGCCCAAAGGTGTGCCATGAATGTGTGTAAGTCGGTTTGCGGTCCCATCCATTTAAAGACTAAGTTCTTGTGTGACAGGTGACCCTAAGCACAAGTACTGCCCCCTCGACACAAGTGAATGTTCACAGACAACCAGACTGACCAGACAGGAGGTTAAGCATAAGGAAGCTCAGGGCCTCTTAACCTGGAGTCCACAGACTCCCTACTATGGGGTCCAAAGACAGAATTTAGGGTTCTGTGAATTCGGATAGGAAACACTGACATCCCTATCCTCAATAGCTCTCCCTGAACTTGAGCTTTTATTCCATTAGGATTCTAGCCCATGAGCCCCAGCAGTGCTGGCAGACCTGGGGCTTTCTTCCCATGGAAATCAGATCTTTTCCTATTTCATTACAGTGTGGCAGACACCTCAAAATATTATTTTCATGCATCCTTGCTTCAAAGCATAGGAGGGGATAGACCTGCTGCTCGGTCATGTTATTTAACGAATTAATAGAGGCACGTATTATATCACAAATTTGTTTTTCTTAGGTGTTGATAACTGAATGCCGATATAATTGGTTTTCTTTTTAACATTGTTATGCACTTAATCATTATTCTCAGGAATCCATAGGCTCCGCCACTGTCAAAGAGGTCGCTGGCACACGGAAGGTCCAAAACTCTAAGTTTTGAACGTAGAGTTCAGGCCACCAGCTCCCAGGGACTTGGGAAGCAATCCGGGAGGCCAGCAGGGAGAGGGATGGAGGGATCTGGCCAGTGGGAGGAAGAGAGGCAGCTCTCCCAGCTCCACCTTGGCCCTGGGCCTGGGGCTACGATGCATAGCCTTTCCCATTCTGCTTTGGCATATTTCTAAGGAACACTTATTAACACGTTGAAAAATTTCGGATCTCTGGAAGACAGTTTGAGAAATGTGGATTTAAGGAATGACTTAGCCTGGGAAGATACTGGGATTGCTTGGTGTTATTAAAAAAACGTGTTAGTGTTAAACCTTTTT
>NW_006378087.1:0-1316 GCF_000327345.1 Myotis davidii | reverse complement strand
AGTTTGCATTTAAAGCCAAATTCTCTTTTGATTGAAGTTCAGATTATTTACTTCCTTTATTTGATCCTTTCCATTTGAAGACTTTGGAATGTCATGTAAAAATTTTTCAGTCTTCTGCTAAACAGTAATGGGAATAGTGACATCAAGGAGAAACTAGGAGGGGAAAAGGTTGGTTCTCATATCTGCTTTGCCCTGGTTAGGATATAAGGTTACATTTTACAACATTTGAGATGATGTATATGTTGGGAACATAACTTGATGCTCAATCATTGGGGTGAATTCTGATGTACCCCATCATGTCTATAGTGCCTTCTAAACAATGTCATCTAGGATTTGAAAACAATTCAAGTGATGATTGAATTGATGACACTATCAGGAAGAGAAACTTTTAAGCACTGCTCCGATGTTCCATCTGCTTCATGTCATAAACCGACAGATGGTCTCTTCTTTCTTTAGGGGACTGCTGACATTCTTGTTTTACAATGTTAGGAATTATAATATATACAACATGCTTCTCCTAAAGTGTCATTTGTGTTTGTAATATACTGTCCTTTAACCTAGAAGCATGTATCATGTAAACTACAGATGTCTATTTTTTGCATTTATGTGGAGGATCTCAATTACTTGCTGTCTGTTTTCACTAAACCTTAGTGTACAAAGAATTTCTCTCTATATCTTTGACTCTGCTTGTGAGAAATAGGGCAAACTGGGCAGAGGAATGGGCTTCCTCCTGAGAGGATTACACTGAATGGGGGGTATAATCCATAGTAAACAATGTCCAAGAAAGAAAGGCCAAAGGAGGAGAAGCACAATGCATTCATCATCTGGGAAAAAGGGCATGTGGATAGCCAGAAACAAGAAAGAAGAAGGAAAGCCAGGATGATAGGAAGGGGAGGAGCTGGTAAGAAAAGTGGGAAAGAAGTGAGGCCATTTTTCCATCAGTGGGTCTGGGAGTCTCAAAACTCATTTTTAGTAGCATAAAATTCCATTTTCCAGACAATACAAGTCTTTTAAGGTCAGATTTTAAAAGTAATCATTCTAGGCATCTAACTCTTTCAATTAACTCAAAACACAGGATTTATGGCAATTTTGGAATCTCACGTACTTATTCACAGAGGATGTTGGAGGTATCTAAAGAGAACTCACACCTAATATCCTCGTGTGATTTTGCTACAGCTTCTCTGTTGGTTTCAGCCACCTTTGAAGGCATTGAATGGTACCACCATCCCATGGCTAACTGCTCACATGTGGGCACTGATACCTTCACCAGCGATATAGGTCCTTCAGTGCCTTTCAAACTGCCAGTCTTTTTTTTT
>NW_006378086.1:0-1315 GCF_000327345.1 Myotis davidii | reverse complement strand
TGTAGGGGGAATAGGTACTCCATTAAAAACTCAAGGCCATGTCCTGTCTCAAATGGTCACAGCTACTCTGCTGGCTCAGGAATCTGCCTGGGGGTCTCCCCTCCTCTCACCTGTAGAGTTTGTACATACAGCCTTCTGGTAAAATTTCCCAGTGTCTGGCGTTGGCCTCTTCTCAAGTCATAAACCAGTAGCCCTAAACTAGGTTGTACCAGGAGATTGTCTTAACAATCTGCTTATGAACAAAACCCAGCAGCCTGAAACTGCTCCACCACTGTTTAAGAAGTGTTTTGTGAGCAGTAGGGAGCATAAGGGGATGTGCATGATATCGTCCTCTTTCTCCCCATGCTCTGGCTGAGAAGCTGTTTTGTTCCTGGAAAAGAAAGGCAGTTTGGGGGAATTGCTGGGTGACTTTCTTGAGAGGACCACAGGGCTCAGGGGAGCAGTGGCTGAGGCCCAGTCTCCAGTCCCCATCCACTCATAATTCATTTGAGAGATATGCAAACCTGGCAGAACTGCAAACGGCTTCCTTGCCAAGGCTGGCTTCTCTCCAAGTGGGCTTCTATATTTATGTAAAGCAGAAATAAAACACAGCACTCAAAGGCAACAGACACACAATTAGCCAACCACTAGTCAACCATTAGTCAACCATTAGTCATCCACTAGTGCATGTTTAATGAAAGGCAAAGCAGTGGGAAGAGGCAGTAAGGAATGATGGCAGAATGATGGCTTGGTAAACCTCAAGGCCTTGACCTAGGGGCTGTCCACAGACGAAGGCCAGGCAAGTCTTAATGCCCCTCTATGGACCTTTCATTATTTTTCTAACAAAGCCATAACAAAACACCTCAAACTAGGTGGCTTAAAAGACAGATATTTATTCTATCACAGTTCTGGAGGGTATATGTATGAAATCAAGGTATTGACAGCTAGCTGTCTAAAGGAGCTAAATGAGGATCCTTCTTTGTCTCTTCTAGCTTCTTTGGTGTTTCTTGGCTTATAGACATATCACGCCAATCTCTGCCTCTGTCTTCATATGGTCTTCTCCCTTATGTGTCTATGGATTTTTGTCCAAATTTTCTTCTTCTTATGATACCAATCATTAGATTTAGGGTCCAGTCTAATTCATAAGTGACTTAACGACTGCGTCGACAAAGATCCTATTTCCAAATAAATCCACATTCACAAGTTCTGGGTGGGCATAAATTTTGGGAGCCTACTGTTCAATCCAATACAGACACCAATTCTCCTTTTGTAAAGAAAGAATGGGTAGCCCAAGGGAAACAGTTTTCTTTTCTTTGCTCTTTTCAACTCAGAATAT
>NW_006378085.1:0-1315 GCF_000327345.1 Myotis davidii | reverse complement strand
AAAAAAAAAAAAAACTCTGTGTATTTTCTTTTAAGCATCCCTTGAGAAAGTCAGATTTAAACGTAGCCGAGGCACTGGCCTTTTAAAAGCACTTTCTTAAAATAGTTGGTGTAAATCTTGGTGGGAAATCTTTAGGTGCCCCGATTGGACGGAAATAGAAATGTTAATGGAAATGCCATTTGTGAAGACAGTAGTGACGGCTCCATTCAGATGGACTGAATCAGAAGAGACGGAACTTGCAAAGGATTCCAGGGTGAGTCGGGCTTCAGGGGCCCCCAGGAGGGGGAATGGGAAGCCAGGGGAGAGAGTAAGAAAGCTGCGATTATAAAACTGTTTGGACAGGGGAGACTCCTCGGCATGCGTGCTAACGTATTAGTAGTCATGGCTATTTTCTAGCTCTTTTTTATGGAGCAACCTCATCTTTCAATGATGACAAGTATTATTAAATGAATCACTCTGGCAGGTCTGCCGTGGCACGGTGTGACGTCAGCTGTTTTGCTGTAGGCCAGCAGGAGAGGGCAGCCACAGAGGTCCAAGCTGGATGGAGCCCAGTGGCGACGGCCTGGGTGCCTGTCTTTACGATGAGATTCTGATGTCTGTATACGTTGGCTGTGCCAGCACCGAGGTGTGGCTCCGTGCTGGTGCCATAGGGGTCCACACACCTACTCCAGACACCCCCAAATCACCCCAAATAAAAGACAATGGCATGATTTGCTATGGCAGTTGAGATTGTTTTAGTCCTATTGTTAAGAGTGTTTAAACGTGTCCATAGAAATGCTGTTTTGAAATATGTCTTCTCCCACCCTCACTTTCTTGGCACTTCACCTCTCTCTTCAACCTGAGGACTCCCTTAGCCGTAACCCTCCACCAGCTGTTCCACGGCTACCAGAGTTCCCAGCAAGGGTCTTAGGACAGCACATTGCCATGCATCTTGCTGGGATCAGGAAGCCCCTCTGTTTTTAACGGCACCAGGCAGCCATTTAGCCCATGAATAAGTGTTATTGTTTAGAATCATAGACCCCTCCATAAGGCGGGCCATGTTGCTAACGGTGCGCTCTAGTGAGGGACCGTAGCTGCCTGTCTGTTCTGCTGTGCCACATTATTACTGTTCCCTTTCACTTGTAAACGTGTCCTAGTTTGCATGGTGAGTTATAGGAATACCCTCCTTGCAGGGGACAAAGGGCCACCTGGCTTTGTGGGCCTGACTCAGCTCAGAGGTTGGAGTGCAGCGTGGGTGCACCTGCGCCCGGCCAGCTGGCATTGGCCACAGATGCTGGCTCTGCTCACAAAGGTGTGTTCATATCAGAGAGGTGGA
>NW_006378084.1:0-1316 GCF_000327345.1 Myotis davidii | reverse complement strand
CAGCCAAGGTTGAGAACCACTGGTCTAGAGAAACCGACAAGAAGAAGGAGATTCCCACAGATCATAAGACCTAGGGCTGGCACAGATGAGTCAGCACCTACGAAAGATAGTATTGCATTTCATTCTCAATCTGCCTCAAAGGTGCTACTCCATACAGCAGAAGAACCACTGAAATTGTGCTGCCTCTGCCCTGTACTGTGGACCAGGATAAAGCCCTTACTTCCACCATGACAGAAAGCAACAATTATAGGAACCATGACCAGAAAGATCTTGCTCTCCACCACCCCGCCCCCACTCCTCTCTTTTTACAACTCCAGCTCGCCCCTTATTCTTTTTGCTGACCTAGTCCTTCCAGTAACTTTTTAACCAGTTTCCTATATGAAGTCCTTTCTAAAATAAGGAGAATAAAGTCTGTTTTTCTTGGTGTCAGTAGAGTGGTTTCCCTCTATGCATGGGTCTAACAGAAACATATAGGATACTGGCTATATCCAGCTCACCAGGTCTAATCAGCACACCAACAATGTAGTGGACCAGCATAATGCTCCACACATGTGGAAACAATCAAGGTTCATGAGTAATAGTGATGGAAAAGTTAGAGTATTGATAAGAGCTTTGGTTTAAGGCAATGAAGGTAGATGGCTGGCTGTTCTGGCAATTTGAAGGTACATACTACTTCTGGTGGTCGATGCTAATTGTTATTTGGGGGGGCGAAGTGTGGGGGCTATTTTCCATCCCCCCACATCAGTAGCTGAATATTAAATGCCTTGCTTTGTTAATTTATTCCAATAAAAGTTCAAAGCTTGAATAGCAACTACAATTGGAGTAATTAACAAATTATCTATATCATCCTCTGTAATAGATACCTATGGTGAGCACTTCATTAGATATTAATATCATTACACACTGAGCCATTACAAAAGGACCATCTATATTCTTTTCAACTTCCTTATAAGAAATCTTCCAATCTTGTTCTTTCTCTTTATCCTTCCAAACTGTTTGGTTCTATCCTACCAAACTAATCCTCAATCAGTATCAACCAATTCCTCTGGTTATATCCCCATGGAGGCATGGTGGATATAGATGCTTATTAAAAGTATTTTCCTTCCCTCTGTCAATGGGTGGAACTTCTATGCAGAAGAAAAAGGACAATTAAGGGTTCCTCTTCGCTATTGAAACTGACATTTAATTACTGTTTATTTGAAAATAAATGATACACAAACAATTTAATCTGTTATTCTTAAAATTCTAAAATTCACCTATAGTCACTTTTAGCATTGATGAAACGGAATCCCAGAACCAACTTTAAAAAAAAAAAA
>NW_006378083.1:0-1316 GCF_000327345.1 Myotis davidii | reverse complement strand
CTAATGCCTTGGCAGGGCCAGACGAAATGATTTATCTGGCCTTATATGGCCCTCGCCAAGTTGGACATTCCCCACCCTGATGTAGTGGGTAAAAAAGAATATTTTCAAGCACCCAAGTGATTGAGTCCATTAAATGGTATAAGAGTGACTTGATAAAGGAGTAAAGAGTTATAAACAGAGAGTGAAAAAATGGATAAAAAAAGAGTTATACTAATCGGACTTTCAGAACTAGGTTTATTTACATGTCTGCCATGTGTTCCTATTTCCTGCAGATTTCTCTTTTCCTAGGTCAGATTTCAGACCCTAAGTGCCTCAAAGTCAATGCTTCAAGCAGGTGATCAACCTCCATCAGAGTCACGTAGGTGGTTGTCATACTGCAGATTCCTGGGTTGTACTCAAGACCTATGGAATCAGAACATCTAGAGTTGGGGCCTAGGAGTCTGTGTTTTAACTGTCACTCCCCAGTGATTCTCGTGCCCCGTCAATCTGAGATCAACTCTCTCGATTTAATCATTGTGTGGTCCAGCACTTCAAATAGATTCTGACGCTCAACTGAGGTTTGCTGGAGTGGAAGGGAGCTGTGGGGTCTAAACTGTGTGACACATACGGTTAACGGGAGTTTAAAATATGGAGTTTCACCTTATTAACTTCATTGGCTGCAATGGCAAGCTTAAAACTGTCTCTTTCAGGGTGTTTCTCAGTTTTCCTCTTTCTACTTCACAGACCTCTTCCTTCAGGCACTGGATACCTGAATCAGCTTTTCTTAATTGCCGGAATTATTGCCACTCCAAGGTTATGCTGCCTGCTTTCCACTGATCCCTTCATCCATGAGGAGGTGGGAAAGTGACCCTCCCTGGACCAGGAGGAGGATGCCTGGTATCCTTGGCTCAGATTCAGAGCACACTGAGTGTGAGCTGGGCTCTGATACTCGTTTTGTGACCCTATACTAGTAAATTTTGATCCTCGGTTTTCTTGTGTATGAAATAAAAAGGGGAAAATAGATGCTGTAAGGAGATTAAAATGAGGCTACTATGTCCCAGCGTTTGATGCAGTATCTATTTAAGAAACTCTGGCTCCATTTTTCTCATTTTCTTTGGATCCAGATCAAAGCTGCTGTCCTGGCAGTCATCCTTCTGAACGAGGCAAAGAGTCCACTTGTCATTTTCCAGGGGATGCAGTGCGTCCCTGAGCTCAGGCAGCATTTCAGCAGAATGCCCTCAATGCCCTTCTCTTACGTTTATGCTATATGGGAGAAAGCTATTCCCACAGCCCATCTTCTCTCATTAACTCACCCTCCGTTTCTTCAAAATGTCTCT
>NW_006378082.1:0-1315 GCF_000327345.1 Myotis davidii | reverse complement strand
CTTCTGTTGGGGCTCATAAACAATTTTTGAGAATAGATCACATTTGAGTTGAAAGCTAAACAATCTCCACGTTGTGGCTACATTTTGCTTAGTTTCTTCCAGAAAAATGATGTGGCAAGGACTTTGTAGTTCCTCTGCAACTTGGCTGGCTCAGCTGAAAAGACTCACAAATGGTCCTTATGGGCACATGCCCAGTAATGAGCTTAGAGACCTGAGCCAAATTGTTCTAACAGTTGCTTCACACCGTCATCCATGTAATAATTAGAAGCTCTTTTTTGCTTGCTGGTATGGCCAGGTCTTGTGTATCAAATAAGTTTGCTGAATTTCTCTAAGGGCCATGGAATAAGATGGGAGGAAATCATCACAGAAAATTATTTTGGACATCTAGAATTAAAGTGTCCTTCTCTCCCTCCCTTCTTTTTCACACTAAGGATGCATAAGAAATAATGAATCGACAATGTGTATCAATAAACATGGAATTATTGAGATATTTTATATTTTTTTAGATTGAGTAACATTTAATGTGTACTTTACACATACAATATATCTAAATCCAGACTAGCCATTTTTCAAGTGCTGTGCTCCGAGGGAGCATGGGAACTTGTGGGGCACAAGTGAGGGTCCTAATATTAGTATTAAGGACTGGGAGATGGTGACAGATAGTAATGAATGCTCTGTTTTTTCTCTAATTTCACTTTCCCACAGTGCATTTAACCAAACTGGGCATGGCTGCATGGAGCTACTTACCAACTTCTTTGCCTTTCCAGTTTTTAATTCTGTGCATCTCTGCCTTTGGCAGCCAGGGGCGTGGGAATTTGGTTGATTTGTATCAAAACACTTACAAATGGCATGATCTTGGTCAAATTATTTGACCTTTGTCCTGCATCATTTCCCTTGCCTGTAAAACAGAATTAATAATAAGTACTCTTGGAGAGTTGAGGATTAGATGTAGTATGTGAATAGAATATAGCACAGTTCAATTAATGAGAGTTGTTGTTAGTACTATAGACAGTATGGAAAGTTATGTCACAAATGCACTTTTCTGCAAGTAGTGTGTGGTAGGTGGCAGATTGGGCTTATCCTCAGGCATGTTGTTATAAAATAAAGTCTATTTGACGAGATTCTTTCACCTAGGGAGAGGCTTCCAATCTTATCAGACAAGGCCTTCTTTTCATAGTGTTTTGTAACACTACCCTTTACTCTCCTGAAATAAAATTTATAGATGCTATAGCTCACCCACATATACTTAAAACATAAATATATGTTCTAATGTTATGTAAAGGGAAAATCCCAGGAAAGACATTTACAATAAAAT
>NW_006378081.1:0-1315 GCF_000327345.1 Myotis davidii | reverse complement strand
TTTTTAATACATCTTTCAATTTCAAATATACTAAAATAGTCTTTATTTTTGAATATTTTCAAATGCCTTTCCAGCATTTTGAGATTACCCCGTTTTGTTTTTTTAATTTAGCTTATTAGTGTGATAAAATAGGTTGATTAATTTTTTGTCAATGTTCTTTCTTAATCTGGGCCACAATGTTTCTTAACAGCAAGTTTCCCTCAGAGGGAATGGACCAAACCGAATTAGGAAGATTTCAGGAACTGACTTGAGTCCACCCCTCTGGCACTCAGCACTTTGTAGCTCTGCCCCTCAGGGAGCAGAATCGGAGGAATGATGGTTTCCTGTTTTCACTTCAACCTGTTCCAGTGCCAAAATCACACGAGCCCATTGGAGAAATTAAAAAGAAAAGAAAAGAAATTTAAGAGGAGAAAAACCACCAACTTTGTTACGGAGGGGTAGATTTTTATTATTCTCTCACCTAATAGGATCTATGATAATTTTATTAGCACAACTAACTTCCTGTTACCTCTTCTCTATCTGAGCTTTGTTCCTTGAAGATAGCACTTGACCTTTTATTTTAGTCATGTTTTCAGTATCCATATTCCACCACGGAACAGCTGATACCTGAGGACTGGTGCTATCTGTTTAGGGCAGCACTGACCTAGCAGGTAGAGTCCCTAGGCATGCCTACCTGACAGGGAGAAAGGCTTCCTTTAGCTATTGCACTCATGTTTGAAAATATTACACCAATTCTTAGCATCACCATTCTACACACTGAAAATGCATTTTCTACTTGGAGTACAGGTTAAAACTTAATACACTGCAAAATATAAATTGTGCACTCACATCATAAATATGTTGTAATATTCCAATATTTTTACATGGCAAAATAATGTATATATGGGTGCAGAGTAAATTAATGTTTCCATGTCACTTTAAGAGAAGAAATTATTTGTTTGTATTGCTAGGTGTTTTTGTGTCTTTACAGACATCCTTCCATTGATTAAGGAGTGAAGCCAAGGTCCAGACACAGAGCTGCTGATTCCAGCTTTCGGTCCTCCTGCACCCACACAGGCTCACAAGGATAGGCTGAGATCATTCATTCCTGCCCCCAAACTTTTATGAAGACCTCATAAACCTCTGTCCTTTCTGACTTTTCAAAGGCAAACACTCTCCTAACTTTTCCATTGATCTATAATCAGGTGTGCGAGTTTTTCTACTTTGATCATCAGTGTGTGCACAGAGGCGGTGAAGTAGAGAAGATGAACTTTATTCATTTGGTTAAATGCTTTTCTTTTGGGAATAAAGACAGTATAGGTCAGCCAGGACAAGT
>NW_006378080.1:0-1315 GCF_000327345.1 Myotis davidii | reverse complement strand
ACTATACTGAAGTTACAGTCACACTCAAATTCATAATTTATCTAAGGAGAGTGACATGCACCCATTTATTGTATGAAACTCTGAAAAATGGAACAGATGCAATGTAGTTTTAAATTTTATTCAGTACAAGTAAACTTGACATTTATTTTCAAAGAACCTTATTAGGGACAAGATATATGATTTTTAAGAAGTTACAGGTAATATGTACCAGTTATTATGAAAAGAGTTATAATGTATTTTTTTATTTTAAGTAGTTAGTGAATATCTTATTTAAGTAACCGCTCCCACCTCTTCAAACAAAACTGTATCATTAATGTCTGCTTTGCCTATTTTTCTTGTAGTTTCAATTGATTCTTATGGTTTTTAGTGGTATTTAAAGTGGCAATTATTAATTTTTATGAGATAAAAAATGTTGACTGTTAATGTGAGATAGGAAGCAGTATTGGAGAGGATTATTTCCCACTAAGAAAAAATGGGAAATTAAAAAAAAATAATGTGTTACAGCATTGAAAGAAGATGAATACAGTAGACGGGACATTGGATTCAGTAGTTTAAACACCTATTTGAATTTTGAGAGGTGTTTAGAGTGTAACATATTTGTGTAAAATTATTTTAAAATTCTATTTATTGAATATAATTATGAGAGGAAGGAAGCTCAGGATATAGTCAAGGGACCGAGGAAAAAGTTGAGGGATTACTTTCCTAAAGATGATTTGTAGGAGATAGTTAAAATATAAACTTGTATTAGTCAAGTTTGGACTTGTTCCAGGTTCTGATCATCCCTAGCAGGGCTAATTTTGTCAAGAAACACCAAATAAGAACAACCAACCAAAACCTCTTTCTCAAGATTAAATGAGCTGTAACGGTATGTGGTGGACTTACTTTAACAGACACCAATCAATCACGTTGTAACAGAACAGCTGCTGTATTGATGAAATATGTAGGGTGGCCATTAAGCCCAGCATGATTGATAATATTATTTTATCTGTATGGTAATATACAATATGCATACAAAGTATGTCAATATACCCATCATTGTGAATAGTCACGTACGATTTCAGAACACTCTCACAGTCATTCATTGGGGAAATAGTGAAAGAAAGGTAGGAGATAAAGAAGAAGGAGTTTTAATATTTATGTTAGTGATACAATGTCAATCCATATAAAGTTTCCTATCTGATGAGTGGAGGTGGACAGTAACTAAAGGACCTGATACATCCATAAAAAGGACTTCTTTTCCTTTCACAATTATGTAACAAATTTATCAATTTTTTTCTAGAACTAAAACTTTGAGCTGTGATATTCATTTAACATC
>NW_006378079.1:0-1315 GCF_000327345.1 Myotis davidii | reverse complement strand
AAAAGTCAGCATAAAAGTAAGGAAGAAAAATATGGGCATAAAGTGGGAGATGAAGAGCAAACTGAAACTCATGTGAGCAGACAAGAACCATTAAGCACAAACTGAATTCCATGTCTGTCTCCCACTGCCTCCAGCTGCAACAGTGTTGCTGACCAATAGATGCAGCTGGAGATCTACACCATGAGCCTGCACATCCATCTGGCCAGAATTTAGAGAAACTAATGAAAGAGATCAAATGGGAGCTGGAGTCCCCAGGGACCTGGCTGCTGCTTGCTGCAATGCCTCAGAGCCAACAGATTAGCAACAATGGGAGCAATCTGCAACAGCATCTTGTACCCTTCACTGACCTTCAGGGTAGGATGGCTATTGCCTCACTTTTGCCTTCCAAATTGCATGCATATTTCTCTTGGCAACGAAGAACCCTAAACCATAGAGGGAAGGAGATTCTAGAAAACATAGTTCCAACTTAACTACAAAGCCAACACAAGCTTCCCTAAGGATCAGCTGCATACATACCTTTACCTATAATTCACATGGAATTCAGCTGAACCCACATTTTACCTTCTTCTGCCCATTCTGTCTCCCACTCACAGGTTTCACCTGAGAGCACTGCATTAGCAAATCACTTGCACAAAAATTCTGCTTAGGTTTCTGTTTCTAGATAACCCAGCCTGAAACAGGCACCATTAGGCTACTGAGTTGTGACTCTATTTAACAGGCAACAAAGCGATGCTGAATAGCTATTCTGTTTTTAATTGGAGGTAAACCAATTAGAAAGGTTACAAGGCAAATACAGAATTACTAAACCAAGGTGCCAAACAATTTTTTTTAAACGATCCACTAGGGGAAAAGATCACTGCTAATTAAACTGTTAATTAAACAAAGCAATGTTTCCTGATCAGATAATATTATTTTATATTTGTTGGCAGAGCTATTTTTAGAATTATTTAAACATGGATTTTTATCAGTTACACCTTTGTGTACACATTCAAAATAGATACTATAATGGAATGGTTAAGGAATTTTCAAAACTTTTTCATATGAGATATACAAATATTCAGTCATTTCTCAACACAGAGTGGTCGATATCAATTTTACAAACTACATCTCCCTCTGGGCCATCAAGAATGTTGGTAATACAACATTTATTAAACAATTAATAAAAAGAACTAAAAGCCATTAGAGCTCAAAAGCTAGGATTGAGGTCATATAAAGCTATATTACTTGTTTAAAAAAATCCTCACTGGAGGATATGTTTTTACTCATTTTAGAGAGAAGGGAAAGGAGGGAGATGAGAGAGAGAGAGAGAGAGAGA
>NW_006378078.1:0-1315 GCF_000327345.1 Myotis davidii | reverse complement strand
CTGTGAGTAGCACGCATCAGAATGTCTGGTGCGCACCAGGAACAGCCTGTGAGCACTGAACACATTAGATAAAATTCTGAAATGTCACACTGAAGGATTTAGGTAGCACGGTTGGCATGAGCAGGCCCTGCCCCAGCGTGGCTGGGCCTGTGGCCTGACGTAGGCTCATCCACGTTCCTCAGTCCTCTGTGGCCTCTCCCTCCTCCCGCTCACCAGCCAGCCTTCTCTCTGGCATGTGTCTTGCCTGTATCTTCTGTAAGTCTTGTGATCGGGAAATTCCAGCTTCAGGTCATTGAGCCAGTGACTAGTCACCCCGTGTGGTTATTATGGGGAGCTAAAGGGAGGAGGGTCAGGATGTACAGACCAACACCGGACAGACGTGCGAGGAACCAGCACACACTAAACACACAGGTGCACAAACACCCATCGCTCCCGGAGCTGGGCTGGAAGGCAGTCGTTGAGCGTCCACAGAGACCAGCATTTCTGGAGTGTGTGTCGTGCGGGTAAAGATCCTCACCAACACTCCAGAGCTCACTGAAGCTACTTGTATTATGTTACTTAGATGCAACTTAAAATTAGGCAGAAATACCTTGTGCTTATAACTCTTACAACTACAAAAGCAAAACATCTACCAATCAAGCATGAAGTATAAAACACTAACATTCGAAATAAAATGCATTGGTATCATATTTGGCTGAAACCAAATTGCAGTTTGCCCTATGAGTAGAAGACCGACTGCCCTGAGTAGCCACTGTTCGTGTCTGTTGGGTCTGGATTGTAAATATCACTGAGAAATGTCGGTAGGAACATTCTAGTGGTTAAGAATGTGGACTCAGAAGCCAGGCAGCCTGAGTCTTCCTTAACCAGCTTTTTGACCTTGGACAAGTTACTCAATCTTTCTGACGTCGAAGTCCTCATCTGTACAGTGGCGATAAGGGTGTTCTCACAGGAATGCTGGGAAGATTCAATGCGTTAAGACAGCGCTTAGAGCATTGTCTGACGCACGGTGAATGCCCGAGAGCTGGTGTTAATGTCATTTCCCTCTGAGAACGAATGACGTCTGTTCTCCTTGTCTCTGTGAACTGCTGCAAGTGGCTGGTTAGTCATATTTGTCAGGTGTCATCATGAGGCCTTCCCGTGAGGGAAATAATTCTTAGCATATGGAACCCAACCGGTGCATCTGTCAGTGGCCCTGACTGCCAGGCAACACCAACAGGAAAGGCCCGTGTTCAGAAACCACTTGGCAGGGGTCCTCCTTAGGTGGCCACCCAGATCCCCCTGGCCATGCTTCCTTCTGATTTCACACACACACACA
>NW_006378077.1:0-1315 GCF_000327345.1 Myotis davidii | reverse complement strand
ATATTATGCTTTTATTATTATAGATGATCAAAAGGAGAACGGTTAGCCAGTATGAGGATACTTTGAAATATTTTTAAAGTACACTAATTAATATATTTTTTTTTCAGAGCAGATAAAATGTTCTCCTGGTAATGGGAATAAAAATTTTAGAGTAGCTCTATATTTGGTCTATTCAGAATAATAAGGTATATTTGATGAGTTGATCTTCATCTCCCATTAAATACTCTTATAATTAGGAATTATAGTAAGCAGGATAAACATTAATGGTAGCTATTTGGTCCCTTTGACCACAAATTCTACAAAAACCTCTTACTACATAGCGCTTTAAATACATGATATTAACAACAATATTCCATCAATGGCTATGGCTGGATTTTTTATAATCTTTTCATTTTGCCTGACATTTAAAGTAAAAGCTCTGATAAAAGGTAATGCTTTTTTCCCCTTCTGGGCAGAGAGAGTCCTCGGCAGACACAGAAGAGATGTCTAGGGACCTCCATGCTCTGAAACAAGGAACACCCATAACAATTTTAAAAAGTAGACTAAAAAGCTGCTCACAACAGGCTGGCATGCACTTGTCATATGTGGAGAAATGTGTAGGCAGAAACATCGTAATGGACTAAGCATTATCTTTTGTTATCCAATGGGATTTGAAATAATTTGAACTCATCTTGCCTGGGTTTCTCATGGCAGAGGCTATTTTCAATTGAAATATGGCAGTATGGAAGGTTGGAATTCAGTTTTACTTAATGTACGGTTCCTAAATTAAATATGCATAAAGGGAATATATTCTGCTTTGAAAAACCAACTACGGAATGTAAAAATTCCAACCTTAAAAATATCGATAACTCCTTTAGTGAGTGATTAAACAATAATGTTGCTAAATCCAATGGTCAAGTCTCAGTTGTCATCTAACCTGACCGAGCAGCAACATTTGACATAGTTTATTCCCTCTCCCTGGTGAATTTTCTTTACTTGCCTTTTATCACACGCTTCCTTGGTAGATCTTGTAGGACCTTCTGCCCACATACACACTCCCCAGGTATAACAACTAAACGATGAATAAACTTTACTCAAGCAAAGAAATGGTAAGGAGGGATCAAATCAGATGCAAGTATTTTCAAAGACACAATGTTTAGAGCCATCGAGATGGATTTAAGGAATAGAAGTGTTGGTATGACTTGAGCGTCCAGGGAGAGCAGAATTGGTAAACATGCAGCTAAAGAGGTAGACAGGGCCCGGGTAAAGGTCATGTTAAGAAAAGTGAACTTTATCATAAAGACAATATAATGTCATTTTAGAGAATTCAAAAAAA
>NW_006378076.1:0-1315 GCF_000327345.1 Myotis davidii | reverse complement strand
GGCATTAGGAAGGTTGAGAACCACTGATATAAACACTTTTCAAAGGCCAGAAAACAATAACTATGAAGATGACCATAACCTATTCAAGTTGATTTGATTTGATGATTATCCAGCAAAGTGCATTTTGGAACTTTTGCTATAATGGAGAAAACTCGGTTTTAACGAACAAGGCTAATTATATGTGACTTATTACAGTTGTGTGCCAGGGCTAGCTCACACATTCTTGCAAAGACAATTGTTAACATTTCCAAGAAAGAGCTAATTATTAAAATTGAAGTCATGTCAACTTATAATTAAATAATTTATATTGAAAGAAGTGCTCCAAACATATCACTAGTAATTCATGACTTTTAACTCTTGTCTATGTTCTTTGGGTTAGTTATGTCTGTGAATGTAAAGATTTTTCATAGCTGGAGGATGAGAATGTTGTATATGTGCTACTGAATATCTCTTCCCAACTTTGTGTTCAGTGAAATCCCATTTGCAGGTTGAAATTGGCCATGGTGGTATTTACAGACAGGAAATGGCGATGGTACAAAACAGAGCATTTTACTTTTTATATTTTTGGAGGTTGAATTGTTAAACAGTTGTCACATCATTTCTTTGGGAGTCTTTAACAGTGCATAGAGGCCCTAATCTTTTCAATATCTGTGTCTATTTTGGGCTTTCAATTTGTGGAAACTAAATTATTCACTTTATATGCTATTTGTTTTTGTGTTCCACCTCTCTGTTTCCAGTACCTTACTGTAGTATTACATGGAGAAACAATAAAGTGTGAGGATAACAGAGTACCTTATCTACCCTGGAAGAGGCAGCAAGAAGTTTTGCTTGTTCAAGAAGTCATTTTCCACCTCTCTCCTGTTTGCAGTACCCAGAGGTTGTTGCGAATGAAAGTTATGTTTTCACTGTTGGAAAACTGGTTGACAAAATCACTTCAGGCCCCCGCTGTTTACAATACACACTCTGACAAATAGGCTGGTTAGGAAAAGAATTATTTCCAGCTTACTCCCTTTGGCAGGTGAAAACAAAGGCAAAAACTGGCGTGTGTGTTCACATGTGGTTGTGTATTTTTGTTGTATCCATTTATTTTTGGTGGTAATGCAAAGCTAGGAAAAAGAGTCATCTCTATTTTCTTTAGTTCTTAATACACAGCATCTGAGATATTTTCTAAAAGTCGAAGAATACATAAAATGTGGGACTGTGGGACATGGGTGCAATCCTTACCCCTGGTTAAACTCACAAAATACCTGCTATTGTTCTTAGTAGCCAACAACAAAAAACCTGGCTGATTTAGGCAGGAAATTTTTTTTTTAAA
>NW_006378075.1:0-1315 GCF_000327345.1 Myotis davidii | reverse complement strand
TGAATTAGGGACTCCTATTCTTTCATCATTTCAGTTCTAACCCTAAAATGGTAGATGAATTCTATAGTCAAGATAAGAAGTTAAGTTATTCATGTTGTGAGATATCTCTGATAAGCCCAGGGAGTTTAAGAGAATTGCTCAGGGCCACTCAGAATTATAGAAAGATTAAGAGATAAAACTTACTGATACTGAATTCACTGTGCATTTAACTGTTCTGTTCATATTATAAGAGATGAATAAGGTACTTGGGTTTTGATTAGTATAAAGTTTCTTACATCTTTTTATTTATTAAACCACTTTATGAATTATTATAACTATGACTACTAACAGTAATAGTTGCTATAAAATTTTGTGCAGTGTTCCAGCCTCTCTGCAGCTCTTTGAGATTGATACTATGTTCAGTATGTTATAAATAAGTGGAGTATAAAAGAGTTAAATAACTTATCCAAGGCCACACAACTATTAATTAGTACAGTTATGACTCAGATCCAGGCCTATTTGACACATGGCTGTGCTGTTAATAACTTGGAGTAAAGTTTGCCGATTAATTAATTAGTTCATTAAGCCAATTTTTGTTAGATGTGTATTTCAGTATTCTGACCATCTCAAGAATGTATGCAAGAGGAAGTAATTTTTTTTCATGAAAGCTAAGGGAACAAATATAGTTCTGGATGACAGATAATAATGACTTCATTATTCCTTTTCGCTGGGAAAGGAATAATTCTTCTAATATAAACCATACTCAAGTAATATTTAAAATGACTACAAGAAAGTTGTGTAGATAACACTGACAACTCTTGAAGACTGTTGAGATAAAGAAAAGATTAATGTGAAAAATGTTTTGAAAGCTAGAATTAATATTGAGTCAGAAATAACAAAGCAGGTAAATCAAAAGCAATATTTTCTTTCACTCTTCAATAGATTTTTTTGGTTTGCTGTTTTCTTTTCCCCCTTTTATCTCTCTCTGCTGTACTTTAAAAAAAATAATTATTAACATCTTTAACAAGCAATGTGCTTCTCCAGATTGACAGGCTACGTCGTCTCAATTTACCTACCTTCATATAACTCTTATTTTCCTAGGAACTGAAGTATGTTTCACTTCCCACTAAGTGTCTCAATTTGTGCCAAAAAGCAGATAGTTTGATCCAGAGTGCATGTTGAATTGGATGGAAAACAAAAGTCAGAACTCTGAGTTTGGACTCCAGATGGATTTTAAATTGGTTTTTAATATAGCTGATCAGTTGCTACGTTAATATTGAAAGTCTGCTATTTAAAAGTGTAAGAACATTAACAGTGCTTTCAGTTGGAGCATTTT
>NW_006378074.1:0-1314 GCF_000327345.1 Myotis davidii | reverse complement strand
TTACTTCTAACTGTCTCAGCTTTTGCATTCTCCTTGGTTACTCAGCTCTGCATCATTGATAATTATTATTATGGGGAAAATAATTTATAGTCACAGGAATCTGCTACTTCAACAATTATAATTTCTTGAACTTCTCTTTCAACGTTTTTGATTGTTTATTTTTAAGTTTTTAAAATATCAGTAATATGTGTTATGAAAGAAAAAAAGTAAAGAGAATGATGAGAAATCTAATTCAGTATGATACTATTTGAGTATAGTCTTTAGCTTTATGAAGGGACAAGCCATGGGGAGATGTGAAAAAAAGTGCAGAGAAAACCACAAGCATAAAAGTGTTACTTAATGTCTTTTAAAAATAACAAGAAATGTTGAACTAATAGAGTAGAGATAGTATCAAGGAGACTGGTAAGACATCAAGCAGTAAATAAGATATATGTAAATAAGATATATAAATTACTTTCTTAGAATAAAAGGGAATAAACTTGTTTGGGACACGTAAGTGATATGGTCTGATTTATATTTTAAAATAGGAGTTGTGTACACAGAAGGATTTAGGGAAACAAAGTAGGAAGTAAGGAAGAACTGTTAGGAAATACTCCAGTGGTTCATGTATAGATGATAGTTTGGTCTGGACTGATTGTGGTGGAGGTGGTGATAAGCAGTCACAAATGGCATGTATTTTAAAGGGAATCTATAGGCATTTTGCATGGATTAAATCATGTATGGATGAGTGAATAGATTAATAGAATGTCATCAAGAATCTGTGCCTGGACTAACAATCAAAGGAACGAACAAATAAACAGAAACATACAGATACAGAGAAAAACTGATGGTTACCAGATGGAAAGGGGGTTAGGGGGGTGGATTAAAAAGTTGAAAAGAGTTAAGAAGAACAAATTGTCTGCTGTAAAAATAGTCATGGATGTAAAATACGGCATAGGGAATGTAGTCAACAATATAATATCTATATATGCTGTCGGATGGATACTAAACTTATTGGGATGATCACTTCATTAGGTATAAATGCCTAATCACTATGTTCTTTACCTGAAATTAATGTAATATTGTATGTTAACTCTAATTGAAGAATAAAATTTTAAAAACCAGATGAAATATATAACATGATGAAATGAGAAAGCGTAATCTATTGCTAGGTGAATAAAGCTGATTATAAAACAAATATCTGAATGAGCCATATGGGGCATTCTTTATATCAATATCTAAATAACATTCTGAATACAGATTTTGTTTTAATAGACAGAAAGTCCAGTATCTTCCTAATACTTTTGAAGAATCATGAAAAAAGACTATTTTTTT
>NW_006378073.1:0-1313 GCF_000327345.1 Myotis davidii | reverse complement strand
TTCTCACTCACTCTATCACAATCCGGGACTTGAATCATATCCCCCGTGCAGGTGTGTGGAGAGATGTCCCCCGCGGCCCTGTCCCCTCTGCGGACCCCCTGCTCTTGGTCATCCATCTGGTGGCGCCGGCCCTAGGCTATTATTAGTATAAATTCCTCCTCCTCTTACAGCAGGTGCATTCTAGATTTCCTCAGCTTGACCTATTCCCCAGTTTTCCAAGGGAAAAGTAAGCTCTACCAGGAAGTAGGCTTTTGACCTTCCAGGGAAATGCATTCAAGTTCACTAAATCTCCTACACACTTGGGACAATCTGATGCCGTCAACAGCATTAACAGGGGATGTAGGAGGACTCTTTTGCAACCCTTAATGTAGGTCAGAACCCTAATTCATCCACAGAATGCCATAATTAGACCGATGCTTTATTATTCAGAAAGAGACACTGAAGCAGGGAGGTATAGCCACTTATCCAGATCATGGCAAGTGGCTAGTAGCATAACCAGGATTCAAGCCCAGCTCTTCTCACCCAAATCTGATCCTCTTTACATTTATCACATTTCCCAGGACAATATTTTCTTCTCCATAAATATCTGTGCCAGAATAATTTTTCAGCTCAGTTCCACATATTAGCAGTGCAATATTTATTTCCCAAGCCTCAGAAGCTTAATAAGAACAAAAGGTAAATCTCAAAATTAATCTATTATTGGGTGATATGGATTATAACTAGTACAAGGTGGGATACAACCCATGAAAAATAAACCTGGAGTGTTTACAGCCTTATAACATCCATTAGGTTGTGCCCCAAGTTGGACATGACAGAACATTACAAATCATGGCTCTGTAAGGGAAGAGAAAGGAGAGAAAATAGTGCAAGAGCGCTGACGCCTCAAGTAGCATTCATCACCTTTAATCTCTACCTCTTTGTCTCTGGAGTGTGTTCTGTGCACCACAGGTTTGGTTTTGAAGCAGGAGTTCTCACTCATCTCTCTTTACAGACCTGACACATGCCACTGGTACCCAATACTTTCTGAAAGGGGCTCACAGGGCCAGGCAAGCCCCTCCTCATTGAAACAGGGGTATAATGGACCTAGATTTTAAAAAACAAAATTAAAAAAGAAATCTCTGCAGAGTCATCAGGGAGAAGCGAGCAAATTGACCTCTTTTTCCCCAACAATGAAAAACCTAATCTTTGATCTTGTGGCTGAGAATGAGAAGTGCCCCACAGAGAGGTACACGAAATAGGCTGTGAAAATGACCTGTTGGAATGAATGCCAGAAAAATCAATGCCTTTAGTGGAAGGCTCTAGGTCAGATTCTG
>NW_006378072.1:0-1315 GCF_000327345.1 Myotis davidii | reverse complement strand
AAGAACCAGCAGTGGAAGACTTTCAGAGGTCATTCCCTGATGAAAGCTTGCCCCATGTAACTCCAGTTGTCCTCGGGTCTCTGTTCCACCCTGAGGAAAGCCCTCCCCCCACTGGATCCCTTCAAGTCCCTTTGGTTACACGTTCACAGCACCATGTCTCTACCTTTTAAAGTACTCGTCTCCATTCATAATTGTACACTAATTGTGTGATTCTTTGGGTATTGTTGATCTCTCGCACTAGGCCGTAAGAACTGTGAGGCAGGACTCTGACTTCCCTCACAAGTTCGAACATATACAAGCACTCTTGATAAATATTTTGGATGACATGAATGACTCTGTCTCCCCTAATAGTTATGCTGGCTGAGACATGAAGATCATTTAGATGTTGTTCAAAGGACCTAACTCAGCAACAGGCTGTATTCCAGGCAGAGGGACCTGGATATTGAGAAGCAAGGAAATTGTTGACTTTTGATCCTATGTATCCCAAAGATCTCCCACCTCCTCCCCATTTCCCAGCCTCACATGTCATACTGTAGTGGAATATACTGGGATGAAAGCACAGGCTCTAAACATAGACAATCCTAAATTCAAATCCTACCTCTGACACTTGACAGCATGTTGCCTTGCTAAACTTGCTTAAGCCTTCATTTCTTCGCACTGTCCCCCAAATATGGATAAAATCTTCCCTACATCCAAATATCATTATCTGGATTGAATGAAGTGACTCAAAGAAAGCATTCTCAATGTATGCTTGCATTATTATTTCCAGTAATATCAAATCTTAGCCCAGGGATACAGGCTCTCTTGACTTACATCATTCCACCTCTTAAAGGTACCAATACCTTCCTATCATAAATTCCTGTATTTTCATCTTTTCTGTATGACAGTGGGCAAGTGACTTAACCACTTTGTGCATCAGTTGTCTTAACTATAAAATTGACATTGTTGTTATGTGTCTCATATTTCTAATGAACATGAAATTGAGTTAATGCATGCAGAAAGTTTTAAAGCAGGCTTGGCACATAATAAGAAGTTCACATATTAGCTTTCTTTGTTATGATTTATAGTGATGATTATAAAAGTAATAATTATTAATGCTGTACCACTATGTGATTGCCCAGTAATTGCTTCATGTGTATTTGATAGAGATTGTATTTTTATGACATTGTGGGGCATTTCCCACAGGGAAGCCAGATGCTGGGGTAAAGAATTCAGGGCATTCAACCATGGCCAGAGTTCTTGGTCTTGAGCCAGGCATCTCTTAAGTTAGGATACTTTTGTAAAAATAAGAACTGGAAAGTTAAAGCTTTGTGGG
>NW_006378071.1:0-1315 GCF_000327345.1 Myotis davidii | reverse complement strand
ACTGTTGTTTCTGGAATTATATTTGCACATAAATGTGGTTTCTAAATATTTTAGTGACATTCAAAATTCTATTTTGCCTTTCCTAGCAATGAAGGAGACAGAATAGAAAAATGCACTAAAAAACACACAAAACGAAAACAAGAAAATAATCTGTTATCATTCAAAAGAATTTCTGATACATTTTCACACTCCATTCCTGTAATCTACCAATTCCTCTCCTCCTCTAGGTTTGAAGCTCTCTACTGTTACCTAATTGAAAGCTGCAACCACAAGACCACCATGATTCTGTATCTCAGCGCAGAAAGATAGCTCTATCTAAAGCCAGAGAAAATAAATTTACTCTTTATTCTCAAATGCACAGTTGACACCTTAATGTGTTTTTCAGCATTTAGTGAGGCAATTCAATAAATTGCTGCTATTCAAAGATATACCACTACTAGTAGGTCCCTATTTATATCTCATAAAATCATCTTTATTGATGTCCATTTAAGATAGTTGATGTTATCATGCGGCCAGAAAGAAGATGTAGAATTTACTAAATATTGTGATGAATATTACTCATTACATCATTGCCTTATTGCAATGCAGAGATTATGACTGTTGGGTGAAAATCCCCAACAAATATTAACATACCTGATGTTACATCTAAGATGGGGAGCTGAGTGCCTAGCACACTGCCTAATTTCCGACTGTATATGAAGACAACAGACAGGTAGTAGAAAAATTTAAAATTCAAAGTAAAAATTAGTTTTAGAATTCATATGCATAACATATTGGATAAAAATAACATAAAATACCATTTAATAATTGAATACAAGACATTGGTTAAGGATACTTTTTAGGAATTTTTATTTATGGGTAAAAATGGGATGATAGTGTTCAGATTTATACCCTCCATGAAACAAAACAAATATAGACATATAAAAGTCAGGGTTCTCCTGGTATTGAACATCAGGCAACAAGTCCAGTGATTCATGAGAAATAAAAATAAATAAATGAATGAGAATTGCTATACTGCCTTATATTAATTCCTGAAGAGAGTTTCCAGGGCATCTCCCAGGAGGAGACACCAGGCAGAGCTTAGTGGTCTCCCTGAAATGTGGAGATAGAGCTAGAAGTCTAGGGAGAACATGACAACTGGAGTACACAGAGTACTAAAGAGAAATAGGTTATAAGTAAGTGGATGGGAAAAATATGCCATGGTAACACTAACCACAAGAGAGCTAGAAAGATTGATATAAAAAAATAGACTCCAGAGCAAAGCATTTTGAATAAAAAGGATCATTATTTTAAAAACATGCAATTTAAAAAAAAA
>NW_006378070.1:0-1314 GCF_000327345.1 Myotis davidii | reverse complement strand
TGTCTTTCTCTGACTGGCTTATTTCACTTAACAACATATAGTTCTTTATAATAAGATAGCTGTCTCTTGTATGGTTACCCTTTAAGAAGTTAGATAAGTGCTAAGAAATTCCATATAGTGATGCTGCCATCCTCAGCATATGGTACCCATAGTTGCCACAGAAGAAAGAGAAGGGAAAAAGGAGGAATAAAGAAAGAAAAAGGTTGTTGTTATTTCTAAAAACCTTCCCCATATTTGCATGTGTGTGAGCATATGCACAGAGACCTCCCTGTCTCCATGTAAATGGCACATATTCAAAGGTCTTCCTTGCTATCATCTCACACATTATGGACATGTTATTCTGCCCCCTTTTTCCTTACTCATTTCATGGGGAAAAGAATCTTCAGGAATAGTAGGCAATGTATTTGGAGAGAAGACAGAAAAATACATGGAAAGTGAGAGCAGAAAGTGCTTTAAGAAAGAAAGAAAAAAAATCAACTATATCAAGTGATGCTGAAAAGATTGAGTAAAACAAATGCCTCCCATGCTCTATCCTGCATTGCAAGGGCTAAACAGCATTTTTTCAGATTCTTTTGTGGATAAGGTACTGGATGCAATTTAGTTTCTTCCATTGAGATCCATTCATGCAAGATTTGAAAGGTGGGGATAGAATAAGAGTCACCTTCTAAAGCTCTTAAAGAAGGCCTGAAAGATGAGTATTTGCAGGGTATCTAGTATGTAGTTACCAGCATCATAAATGAAAGAAAATGTGGAGGTAACAACGTTGAGAGTGAGTAGTAGCAACTGCCTAACTTCTGGATTGCAACTAAGCTTATTTAGTCTTTAAATCAAAGGGTTAGTGTGTTAAAGAAAAAGTCCTCAACCAAACACTTGTAATGATATTTCATCACCAAATTTCCTGAATTAAACCCTCTCTGTTTAAAATACCTAGCGCTTTGCCTAGAGCTTTGGTAACTGGAGAAGTTGCAAGAACCTGACTCTCACAGAACTGGTTTATCTGACTCAGTTGTTTTGAAAGTTGGGAAATAAGATGCCATTAGTCCACAGATGTGTGCCGAAATAGTTACATATATTATTATCTTGTAATTCCCTGGAATGAAATACACATTGAAGGCAAACTCTGGCAGACCAGCTGGCTGCTGTGACAGATTGTTATGATGAGATTGAAAAATACAAATGATGTGAAGTAGGCTGAATATTCTAATGGCACTGGAGATTTTTAATTTAAAAAAGGTAACTTTAAGGTTTTAAATTATCAGCTTAATTAGTAATAAAGAACAAAAAAGCTCCCATGTTTATCCTAAAAAAAAAAAA
>NW_006378069.1:0-1313 GCF_000327345.1 Myotis davidii | reverse complement strand
CCTAACCTAGGCTTTTGCTAGAAAGTTCAGTACTTGAATGAATAAAGTGAAGTGATTAAAAGAGAGAAATCTCACAGCTCTATACTACTTATGAAGATGACTGACACTGACACAAACTTCAAGGAAAAATTCAAACATTGTGACAGATTGTATCACTGGCCATGTCATCCTAACTGAATATCCTTAGTTTCCCACTGCAACTAAGAAGCAAAGATAAAAAAGTAAATATTTATACCCTTATCTTGTTCATTTCCCCACCTCATTTGCTATTCTGTACTAAGCCATACAGGACTCATTTCATTTATTAAAAATTCACCTTGATCTTTCCATCCTCATGGACTTGGATATTCTACCTGCCTTGAATGTTATCCGCTTCACTTTTCTTCCAAGTCCTCTTTATCCAACTAGGGTTACTGATTGTTAGTTCCGTTACCATCTCCTTTATAACATTCACCATACCTCTGATTATTCTTCAATGCTTTTTCCCCTTTTTGCCTGCTGCTTCCAAGAAATAATCTAGTTTATCTTATTCACTCCCATTCATGGCATGTTTAGTATATACATAGCCTGTGATTAAAAAACACCAATATGTTAGTTGAATGAATTAATAATCAAGCTCTAGAATAAAGTTCTAGAATCAAATTATAGAATTGTTATTAATTAATTAAAATATAAGCTGTAGGCAGTTTAATCTAAGATATGTCTGAAAAGAAAAATAGTTTTACTCCATTTTCTGAAAGCCTATTCAATGCTCAGAATAGCTAACATATTTTTACTTTTCTATGTGGGAGAATAAAGTGATGATTTGCTAAAATACGATAATTAAATTGAACATTTATAGACTATGTAAACATATTCAATGGATAAGAAAACAGTGTTAAAAATTAGAGATAGCAATACATTCATTAATTTACTGAGAGTACTAAGGAGGTTATAATGATTTAACAATATGATTGTGCCAGATTAAAGTACTCTATTGGAAACTAAAGATTTGTCTAATTAAATTGATTGCAAATTTTGGGACTTTTTAGCATGCTCAGTTTTGAGGTATAACTAAATTAGGAGGTATGAATTCCATGTTTAAATTTATTCTCTAGAAATACTCTAATCAGGATACTAGGAATAATGCTGTCACCATGCCTTGCATGAAATGGGTAGTTAATGGATGCTTATAGCATTAGACTGAATTTATTTTATGGATTAAAAGTACTAGAGATTGCATAAACTCATATTGTAGGCAAACTCTGAAAACTTATTATTTCCTTCTGTCTTAAAAAAAAAGGTGAATGCTTCAATTTTGACAACATATTTTG
>NW_006378068.1:0-1314 GCF_000327345.1 Myotis davidii | reverse complement strand
ATAGTTCCCCAGTCATGAATTTATCCTTCCCACCAAAGAGACTGGAAAGAAAAAGGCATAAAATAAACAATGAAGGGATGAGAAATCATAAAGTTCTAGAGTAGAAAGCTAGGGCTAGAACCAAGGGATGGGAATGGAGGAAAAGTCACCAACAAATGACAGGCAAATCAGGGAAGTAAAGGCACCTCTTATTGTAAAGCTCTAGGAGCTTGTCTGCATTCTTTCAATGATATGCACTGAATATTTTCCATGAGTCAGACTCTACACCAGGTGCAGAGGATAGAACACTAAATGGACAAACTTAGCCACATTCCTCGTGGAGCTTATAGTCTTGGACGGAATGGTTCTGTCGATGGCAAACAGCACTCATGCTTTTATAAATGACAATACACTTTCTACCCAAGGGATAAAATTGTAGTTTATTTCCATGCTTCTAGAATTTTTTCTTAATATAACCCTCTGCTAGAACAGTACGTTAAAAATGTGGATGCTGTTTTAAATTATTCTTAGCTCTATTCCCATTCCATTATTTGAATGCTTCGTTTCCATTTCCCTAGTGTATATTGTATAGTGCCCGGTTACTTTCCCAAGTTGAGAACTACAGTGAGTAATTGCCCAGGTAACACAATTACATCGCCAGGGCTCTACTTTAACACCCTCATTTATTCATAACATTCAAAAGTCACGCCTTAAGCTCCTTCTATGTGCTAGGGGCTTTAGAGATGCAGCGGTATAATAGAGATGCACCCTACTGAGGGAAATAGATTCTACCTATACAACAAATTATAGTGCTAAGTAATAAGTTGCAAAACCCAGAAATCTCACTGTCATCAGAAACTCTTCCTTATGCCTCACCCCTCACAGGCTGTCATCTCCTGTCAACTCAAACTCCTACAACACTCTTGAAACTGTCTCGTTATTCCCATTCTCTGCCACTGACACAGTGCAGGGTCTCAATTTTTGCTTAGGTTACTTTAAATACCACCTATTTTGCTTTCCTCCGATCTATCCCCCACAATTCTCCCAGAGAGGTCTCTTTCTAAAATGCAAATCTCACCTTAAAATTCACAACTTTCAGGATCAGATCCAAACCCTCTGACTAAGCACAAAGAGGCCTTTGTAATCTGGGCCCAGTTTCTCCCACAGGCACCTTGTGCTCAAGCTTGGCACCATGACTCCAGGTAACCCGTGTCTTCTTACAAATGTAGGTCTCTATGTCTGGAATGTAGAATTGCAGCCTCATTCTACACAGTCCCGCAAGACTCGGAGTAAACATGATCTCCTCCATGAAATTGTCTCTCCACCTCCGTCTCC
>NW_006378067.1:0-1314 GCF_000327345.1 Myotis davidii | reverse complement strand
ATTGCCCCAAGTCTCTACTAAAATAGGTTGATGGTCTGGACCACTGAGTTAGCAAAAATGTAAATAAAGGTCACAACTTTCCTAACATAATGAGAACTCTGCCTCCCTCATTTAGTGTCTAAAGCATATGGCTTTCACACTAGCCAGCAGCATGGAAGAGCTGCACTATGGGTAGTTGTTTGAGTTTAATCGTGAGTTGTCTGAGAGCCAGCACCTGCAAAGGGCTGGCTTAAGACATCTGATATCTGAAAAAGACAGTGTAATGGACCTGCTGAATACTTCTTTTCATACTGCTCGATTCTCTAAGCTTGGCCCATTTTAAGTTAGATCAACAAGAAGCAATGTATTTGCACCAAATTATCTCAGTTCTCCATAGAAATGCCTTCACTGATTGATGATACAAAGTTTTGCCCTGAGCAAAACTGAGGGTCGATATGGAAACTGTCTCATCAGTGTTTCTATTGTTTTTGTAAAGCTGTAGCTAGGCAGTGTCCACTATGCTTGCAAGTATCGGTTTTAAAAAGGCCCACAGAAATTTATTCACCTCACTTACCTTGATTTCAAGTCAAGGTTTATTTGTGTGTGTAATGTGCAAGCTTCCTTTTGTCTGTAGTGAACATCAGGTAACTGATGACGTTTCCTTTTAGATGTTTGGAAACTCATAGCTGAATGAAGTCACCTAGGTTTAATGGCACTATTTTTGGGTAGATCTTTTTTAGATAGCATTTTTTTTTCTATTGTAGTCATCAACGACCCATTTTACAAGATGTTTTAACTTGGAAGCTTCTTTTGAAAATTTGAAAATTTTAGAGGCATACATCTGAGAGTGAACAGCAAAGGAAGCAACATTCACTGAACATTTTCTTTGTTCTAAGTAGTTTACATATATAACCATAGGTGTTACTCAAGAACACATTTGTCTGTTTTAAAGATGAGGTTCAGGTCTGTCAAATAACATAATCTATGCTACAAAGGTAGTAAGAGTCAGAGCTTATATTTGAACCCAATCTTTTGTGGTTTTGTCTAAAACACGTACTCCTACCTATGGCTCCCCTATCTATCTATTAAACATTAATTTTTATTTTCTCTATTTTTCTGCACAGGCTCATCATGTAATAGAACAGACATTTTTATTCCTTAAGGAGAATTCATTTAGCCATTGATTATACATAGCCTTTCTCAATACTCTTTTCTTTCCACTTAAGAAACTGGAATACGTCATGATGAGCATGATCATGCCAAAACAAAATTGCTGGTTCATCATCTAGAGAACAAATACACACTTAATTGCTTGACACTTTATTGAACACAAAG
>NW_006378066.1:0-1313 GCF_000327345.1 Myotis davidii | reverse complement strand
TGCAAATATTTTCTCCCATTCTGTGGGTTGATTTTTTTTAACTTTCTTGATATTTCCTTTGATGGATAAACATTTCCAGTTTCGCTGAAGTACAATTTATCTATTTTCTTCTCGTGTGGCTTATGCTTATGGTGTCCTATTGCCAAATCCAACGTCATGAAGATTTTCCTCTGTTTTCTTCTAAGAGTTTTATAGCTTTAGTTCCTATATTTAGGTTCTTAGTTCATTTTGAGTTGATTTTGTAGATAGTGTGAAGTGTGGCTATCCAGCCTCCCAACCCCATTTCCTGAAGAGACAGCCTGCAGTTTTGACATTTCCCTGGCATTTTCCTATTCCTTTCCTTTAAGCGAGACATGTTTTTTCCTGATGATACCATTTTTCTGGCTACCGTCTTAAATAGAGGCCTTTCCCCCCTGCCTCTCCTTCTCGTTGACCCTGGATGGGTAAGGACAGATTAAGCTCCCATTTTCTGCTTTGACCTACAGCTCCTCCATTAACTCTTGTTGGTGCCTTTCTTTGGGCCCCTGATATTACCCACTTATGCCACCTTAGGCTTAGAGAAGTCTTTGTCTACAACTGGACCACCTTGTCATCTTTGTGGGCTTCAAACATTGCCTTGACGACTGTCCTCTGCGTTCCTTGGCCTTCACCGCCATCGCTAGTGAGGCCCTGCTTTAGACTGGACCAACCAGGGGAGCAGCTTCCCTTGTGACATGTAAGACTCTGCAGCCGCTTCCTCTCAGCTCACCGTGACTTCTGTCGCTTGCTCTTTTACTCCCGTTGAATTTGATACTAATTTCTGGCATTATGAATGACCTCTTTGCCACTCCCAATTCTTCTAAAGCAACAGAAGCATAAACATTTTGTAACTGTTAGTTTTCATACAATTTCATTCTCGTGGCAAAGTTATAAAAGTGGTGCAAAGCACTCTATTCCATATTCAGATTCATCACTTGTTTACTTTCATCCCCCTTTTCATGATCACTTTCTCTTTCTGAATCATTTTAAAAATAACTGCAAAGCACCCCTTTAGCCTTTACCATTTCCCTGTGCATTTTCTAGAACAAGGACATTCGCGTACATAAATACAGTGAAATGATCCAAATGTACTATTGCAAACTACCTCTCGCCCAGTTCATGTCCTATAACCAGATGTCATCAGTTTCTGCTGTCTTTTCCTCCCTCAGTTCAGTATCCATTCCAGTGCTGTGCACTCCTTTTAGTTTCCCTGTGCTTTCCATCTCTTTAACCTGGATTAGTTTCTTAGCCTTTTCTTTCTTTGTCTTCTTAGCCTTTGATTATTTTTTTTTTAA
>NW_006378065.1:0-1313 GCF_000327345.1 Myotis davidii | reverse complement strand
CACACACACACACACACACACACACTGGGTGGGAAGGGCCATGGTCCCTCACTTCCGCCTCACACTCACCTCACTGGTCAGGTTTAACTTCTGTGACATCAGAGTCTGCAGGCTGCCAACCACCCTCTGGGCGACCTTCCAAGACGAAGATTCTGCTCCGCTTTTAGGGCTTTGAGACGAAGACACTACGACGAAGTATGGCGGCGCCCCTTAGGGAACTTTTGTGAGAGCCGCCATCATGGAAGACCTGCCGTACAACCGCCTTTCCTGCACCAGGTGTCCGCGGAACGTCCCTCGTAAGCGTCATGACGCCCATCGTTACGTCACAAGGGGTGACGCAGCTTTTCTAACCCGTCTCCACGGAACCGCGTCCCATCACATTTCCGCGAAGCGCAGGAGGATAAACATGGCCGCCTCCGCTTTCTGCTGGTTCGTACAGAGGCTCCCCCACGGCCCCCTCCCCACACACACACCCGCACGCACTTTTCAGTGGGCGCAGCCATCTTGGAAAAGGTCACGTGTCCGTACAGGACAAGGAGGCGCCCTTTAGGGAGCTGGGAGCAGGTAGAGCGACTGGCAGGGATGCTTTTGGAGAACAGAATAGGGTTTGGAAAAGCCAAGGCGGTTAGAGGAAGGCGGGGTGCCTCCTGTGGGCACAGAGGAAACAGACTTAGTTGAATGAAAGTATCTTCTTCAGCCAGAATTGGTGGTGAAGGTTAGGTGACATCTCTGAGGCAGAAGGTGAGAGAGCTAGGGGAGGATCAGAGGTAAGAGGGAGGCTGAAGGTCTGTGACGTGGGGGAAAGTAGAAGACCAGAAATATTTTTGGTAGAAATTTCTGTGCAGTCTTTATCTCAAATCTTTTCACATTTATAGTTTCTAGTGAAGAAATTATTAATATCGGAATTGTTAAGTAAATGAGAATGAAAAATTCCAGATTGTTGTCCAAAAATGTTTTAGTCATGAATACACTTTACCGACTGCTATCTTTCCTCCCTCGAGAACTCCTATTTAAAGCTAATGGTTAATTTTTATTTCGTATATATTTTTTGAACAGGGAACTATTTCATTAACACTCTGAAAGCTATAGATTGTGGACATACATTTCACGCTCACTTCACATGTGAAAAAAGAAAAAAGACAGAAAGGCTACATCTATCAGAATGCCTATTTTCTCACCACCTTATCAATCTTTTAAGCTTTGCCACCTTAAAAGTGAGTTAAAATCTTAGTTTTATTTCTTACTTTATAAATTGTTTATTTCCCCCTTTTCTATTTTAGCTTGGTTATCATTTTCTAGCTCCATTCGCCCCA
>NW_006378064.1:0-1314 GCF_000327345.1 Myotis davidii | reverse complement strand
ATCTTCCCTTTCTTGCTGGAGCTAATATGAATTGGCTCTCTAGCCATTATAACAAAAAGTCCCAAATATACCAAGCCACATTGCTTTTGTGCAAAAGGGAATTGTCAAAATTAAATGGGACCATATGTCTGAGGAGACTTTATAAGCTGAAAAGATTTATTTAAAGTGCGAGGGATTGTTGGATGGTGATAGTGGCCATGATGATGACAATGATGCTGGTGATTAATATCATACTATGCTAGACAAGTTAAGTTGTTTATAAGATGAGAGATGAGAGGAATTTTCTAGTAGAAATTAAACGATACTGAAGTTATCTGGTATAGGGTGGAGTACATTTGAATTCAATGTTGAACCCAGTGGCTACCAGAATGACTAAGTTGCTGATCTAGAAGTTTGAGCTCGGTGAGGATGAAATTGGGTCAGCTGGGTTCTCTCTTAACAAAGCCTTATGAGCTATTACCCTAAATCTGCCACAATGAGTCTCCATCCTCCCTCTCAGGAGGAGGATGTGTTTCCTCTCCTTGTTCCTGGGAACCCCTGACCCTAACATTAATACCACTATCTTGAACTTGTTCTAGCCAGCTGTTTAGTATGACAGGGGGCCAAATTGCAGTCCATGGAGTGCATGTGCCCTGAGCAGGTCACCTTAGGCTGATGAGGAGGTCATGAATATGTTAAAAGATGTCATTAAAGAAGATCACTCCAAGCACAGGCTCTGTGATTTTAATGGTCAGCAGCAGATTCTATCTTGGGCTGACAGGGGCAAACCCATTGAACTCAGTAGTGTTAGGCCAGAATGTAGCTGAAAGGACTTGGCTGACATTCCTGACACCTTTGATGGATATCAGCCCTGCTTGATCTCCACTGTCCTTTAGGGTTGAGGATGGGAGGTGTTTGCCATCATGATGTGCTCACATTTGAACTGCTAGCTTTATACAGATTTCTTCTAGGAAAAACACTGCTATTTCTCTAAAGATGGGACATGTCTTCATAGGCTGCAGACTCTCCTATTATTAGAGACACCTGGCACCTGAAGCCATTTGGGGGATGGAAGGAGTAATATTTTTACTTACCCAATAGCTTTAACCATTGTCTTTTCTTTTCTTTGTGTTCTCTTTCCCCTGTCATTAAATAAGATGTTTGTGGGACAATGGCATGCAAATACTTTAATTATTCACTCATTCATTCTTTTATTCAACAGATGTGTATTGACTATGTGACAGGTACTATACTAGGATTTCTTAATACAATAGGAAGAGAAAGACATGATTCTTGGTGTCATAGGACTTGTACTCCAAGGGAAGAAACAGACAA
>NW_006378063.1:0-1313 GCF_000327345.1 Myotis davidii | reverse complement strand
CCCCCGCCCTGAGCGCACAGATTTTTGTGTACCAGGCCTCTAGTAACATGATAAAGGATGGGATTACAATTTGGGTCAAAAGACAAACATTCAACTTGTAAACATTCTCTTTGTGAATAGAAAGCCTTTGTGCTTCATGTTTCTTGGCTTAAGCATTTAACTGGTACAAACTCAACCATAAATTGTATAGTTCTTGATCAACATAGTGAGTTTTTCATTCCTCCAAAATTATTTGTACACTGACAGCTTTCTGCGATGAACAAAGTAATAGTTTTCTTTATCTTTTAAAGTGACAAATGATGAGAATTCAGTAGCTATTCCTTCTCCATGCTACACATACTCTCAGAGAGAGGTAAGCCCAGAGTGCCCTAACTCAGATGTTAACGCTGTTGCTTGCTTATCCTGCTGTAGGGGAAAGCTGAACTTTTGTTTTTTGATCTACTTATAATCAGTGAAAGAGGAACAAATATTTAGTTTCATCTATGAAGGTGCTCAAGGTAGCATCATAACTGTAAAAAAAATCCATGTTGAAACTAATAATGACTCTCCCTGGCAACACTAAGAATGTCTGTTTTATTAAAAACGTGCAATCTTTCTAGGTTAAGTGCAGATGCTTTTTGTTAGAACCCACAACAGGATGCACATTACAAGATAATATTTATGTGTTAAGTTAATGGAATTACGGGATTTTCATTCCTTAGAAGTGTATGCTGCCCTAAACTTTCTAAATTAATGTAAATTTTAATGTCAATAGACTAAATTTGGTGTAGTGAGATAGCCTATAGACCTGGTTAAGTGAATGAGAAAAGCTCACAGGAGTGGACTCACATAAAGCCTGAAAATGGTATTAATTCAAACAATCTTTTCCCCACATAAAATGATACAATCACTCCACCCAGCTTTCCCAATGAAGGATAATATAGTAGTTCCAATTGAATTAGAAATGGAGTAAACTTGGAGCTAAATGAATCATAAATCAATAAATGCCTCAGCCTGCCGCCTCATGGTTTATTGACTCACAAGCTGTTTATCCCACACTCATTGTGCTTCAGTGCAATTATCGTTTAATTACATTTTCTGTATGTACCAAATTGTATTTTAGATGTCTTCGTAGACCAAACAATTTCAAGCTCTATATCTACTCACTAACCATGGGGCTTATTTATCTTTTCTTCTTCAGTATGCTTGTCTTGATTTCTGCTTGTTCACCAGACACAGCTCACAATAGGACCTATTAAAGCACGTTTAACAAACTCTCCCTAATTATAATCATGTTTATTGTTCTCATTTTTACATCAAGATTGATTTGAAAT
>NW_006378062.1:0-1313 GCF_000327345.1 Myotis davidii | reverse complement strand
ACTGCCAATAAAGGAAAAATAAGAGATGCTCACCGACGAATTATGCTTTTAAATCACCCAGACAAGGGTAAGTAGTCATTAAACTCTTCATATGCATGTTGTAGTGACTTTGTAATTGTTATTAATGGGATAATTTTTATCTAATTCTTATCCTATAATAAGGGAAGTGCCTAAATCTGTGTGTGAGCACTGTCTCCCAGGCTGGATCCATTTGTCTTAAAATGAATTCTGAGTGAGAAATTTATTTACACAATAATAAGTAGATATCTAATAACTACTAGAATTTGGAAGTAGTGATAAGCATTAACAATGTTTTGAGGATCTGCAATTGTAATAAAATTTGATTTCTAATAGTCAAATTGTCCTGGCATTTGGACTACATTTTTAAATATTCAGTTTCAGTTAATGAGACCATTCCTTTAGACCTTTGAACTTGAGTTTACATAGTTAGAAACCTATAGAATGTATCAGTTTCTGATACAATTCTAAGAAGCTTTATCTGTGTTGAAGTAATTCCTTGGAATGCCAAAATATAGACCACAAAATCTACATTATAGTGCTCAACCCCTTTTATAAGGAGAGGCCTTTCATTAAAAGGTCTTTGAGTTAAAACACAGTTGCAATTTTTTGGTATCTGACTGCATAGCCTCTTTTATGAAATTTAGTTTGTATTAACTGGAGGGCTTCTGACTAAAGTCTAGGGTGGAGCCCATAAATTCACATTTCTACTTGTCTCACTGATGCTGATGCTGGTTGGTCTAAGGACCACACTTTCAGAATTAGTCCTTCAGCAGTTAGTAGGAAAAAAACTGTATACATTGTAAAGGGGCAATAACAGGAAAAGAAAAAATATGAAGGGCAAAAAAAGGATCTAAAGCAAAGTGAGGCCTTTCCAACAAAGCTCAGAAGCCTCTGAGAATAACAAGGTTTTAAAATAACAGAGCACAATAAATTTCTGTTCATTTATGACTTGTAATCATCAGTATAGGTAGGTAATTTACATTATTTCAAAGTTATGTAAGTCTATATAGGTTTTGTGAAATTCTATTCGTCATCAGTTTAAACTTCTTTAAAAATTGCTATTTTTGTGAAATCTCATTTCCCATTGGTCACATATATTGCCATGTATGTGGTTATCCAGTCGCAGTATCGTAATTATTTTTTGGAATACTATTTCTGCTAATTGCACCTCTCATAAGCATAGGAAGCCTTGAAATGAGAATAGCTTTTTACCCGTCAGAAACCGAGACTCCATCTAATATTTCTTCTTTTTCCCTATAGGAGGATCTCCTTATATAGCAGCCAAAATCAAT
>NW_006378061.1:0-1313 GCF_000327345.1 Myotis davidii | reverse complement strand
TGTAAACCTACTTTTGCCCCACCCTGTATGTGTTTACACGTTGCAATGTGTAGTCATTTTATTTACCACCCATGTGCTGTACATTTGTTTTGGTACTTGAATTTCTACGTAATATTTTCAGCCTCTTTTAATTATTTTCTCATGTGAATCAAGGAGCGTTCCTTCAGTCTTATTTTTCTTTCCATGTCCTATCTGTTGTCCTCCAAAGAAATCGGGCATCATGGCTTTATCTGGGAGTTTGTTCTGCTTTCTCTCTACATTTTCTTGAATAGATCAGCTAACCTCTGGGAAAACACGTTTCTTTGTCCCCATTTTGCCTTATGCATGTCACCCTAGCCAAGAGCCTATCATATGAGGATATTAAGTCATGGTCCAGGTATCTAAGACCATTTCATCAACACTAACTGCCCATTTTATCAACACTAGCTGTAGTATCCTTCCCAGAGAGTCCTGTATCTTTCAAATGTCCTACTACCGGGAGAAGGAAACAATGGAAGCATGACCTATGCTCCACTCGTTTCCTGCCTAAGCGTTTACAGTCCCTGATCTTTTGTCAGTGTCCATTTTCTGTTGAAGAATAAACAATTTGCTAATTTCCCAGCTTCATTAATTCATTCACTAATTTATCCAATAAATATTTCCTTAGTACTTAGAAATTGAGTTGTTAAAGATGAATTTATTAAATTTTGCAGTAATTTATTATTACTCTATGGCTAGGGTGTCCATAATTTAAATTGATAAGTATTACATAAAACTATGTTACAAAAGATATGGGAGCAGCAAAGAAGAATGACTAACTCTGGTGGGTAGCAGAGTAGTGGAGACAAGTACAAAAGGTTAATAGAAGACACAATCTGGGATTTTAGAAACAAGTTGGAGTTTACCAGGCAAGCAAGAAAGAAGGCTACATACAGGAAGACAGAGGATTTTTGTGCAAAAGCATAGAGGTATGAACACACATGTAAAGCCTAAATTAAGGCAACATCACTAGTAATAAAGAAGTGAATATGGAGTTAGGAGACAAGTCATAGAGTTAAACCTATAGGGTTCACTGACCATTAAGATATGGGAAATGAGAAAAGGGTAGGATTCAAGAATGACTCTGACTTATGGGTTTACCAGTGAATGGTGAAGACTGAAATTAGGAATTCTGGAGATGGGAACAAGTTTGGGTGTTGGGACTGATGATAATGAATAAATTTTGTACATAAAGATTCTGAGGTAGATGTAGGCTATTTAAGTGAAAGTGCCCTATAAGCTGTGAGAACTATCAGTGTAAGCCCCTGTTAACATAAAAAACCATTGAAACCTGT
>NW_006378060.1:0-1313 GCF_000327345.1 Myotis davidii | reverse complement strand
TGTTCTGTATTTTAGTTGTAATTTTGATATGGTGGTGGGAGGGGTCGAGCACCGGCATTTACCTATGCTGCAATCTTGGTTCTCCTTAAAAACCAGGTGATTTATTTATCATCTTTATTTGGTTTTATAATTTCCAAAGAAACAGTGCAATTACAGAGAATAATATGTCAATGTCAGTTTCTTTCATCAAATATAACTTGTTTTAGAATTTAAAAAATATATACTTTTATTTATAAAATACTAGTCTTTTCAGAAGGATGACATATTTGTTATTCTAAAAATATTCAAACATCTCCTGAATAACAAAATTATCAGTTGCATTATAAAGTCATCATATTCACAATTAGTTATTTTTGGCATTACATATGGCTTGAAAATTAACATTCTAAGTAGTAGTTTAGAGTTTTGTAATTTTAAAAAAGGAAGTACGGTCTTCAAACAAGCTCATTGTGTTCCATTTTATTAACTATGAGTCTAAAAGATAGATACTATTAAATAGTATTTATAGATACTATGTCACATTTAATATATTACTGAAGTTTTAGTAGTTGAACCGCATCCACTATGCATAGAACTACCATCTTGGTTGGGCTTATTGAAAGAATAACATGCCCAAACAGTAGCAGGGCAAGGTCTGGCTCAACTCTGTCAGACTCCTCTCTTTGATAAATATATAAAAAAATATTCACTAATCTTTATGGAATCCTATCAAAAAACCATTGTGTTTTCAAATTAGTAGTGAGAATTTGCTTATTATACTTGCAAATTTTAGGAGGAGTAAAATGTTCAAAAGGCCTTTCATGTACTTATGAGGTTTCCTAAATCAAATTATGGATACTTCCATTCTGGAAGAGAGGGGGTAAAGAGTCTTGCCTCATGTACTTATGTAGTAACACATACAAATCACATGCAGAATGAAATGAAGCAAAAGTAGAACAATTTAAGGTAAGGGAATCATTTTCACTGCACTTAGTAACATGCAGACCAGACAGGTTGACTGCTATGAGATAATAACATCTCACTACCCCTTGCACAGCCCAGAGATCTGATTCCTTAACCTATTCCATAAAAGGAAAAATTTATGTTCATCTGAACTTGCGCCTATGAACAATCATGATGAACATCAAATGTATTTTCACTGAGCCAGTAAACTGAAACATCCAAATACTTCCCGAACCAAGTAGAACTAAGTTGACATTTTAAATTACTCCCTCGTACTTTCCCTAATTTATTCCTGTTTCTTGCCATATAAAGTCTATACAATAGCATATCACAATCTGTCGGAAGGATATGCAGAAATTAGGTTTAGAATG
>NW_006378059.1:0-1313 GCF_000327345.1 Myotis davidii | reverse complement strand
GGGGGGGACAGCGAGGTCAGGCCCCGCGACCCCGGCCCGAAACTCTCCCTCCACCTCGCTCCCACCCGGGACCGCACCCCTCGCCCAGGAGACCTTTCCCGGAAACCCTTATCCGGTCGCCAAGCGATTTCGTAATCCACACCGGAAGTGGGGGGCGGGGAAAGAGCAGACCGGAAGGTGGTGTTGCCAGGGTGATGGCCGCGCAGCCACGGCGTCCCCAGGGGCGGGGCCTCCCGAGCCGGGCCTCCGCCCTCCTAGATCCTTTCGCCTTCCGCTCGCGGCGCACCGACCACGATTGATTGGCCCGCGTCTACCTCATCGCGGTCCTGTTGATCTCATAGTGTTTGGGGGCTGTTTAATGCTGTTCGATGTCTCCACCATTAGATTAGAAGGAAAGAAGAGGATGGGTAATAAGCATTTATGAGTATTACACATTTAAGCTTAGGGGCAAACCTTGAGACTTGGATTTTATTCTTCCACTTGACAGATGAGAGAACAGGCCGAAGAGATAGGGGATGTGTTCAAAATCACACTGCCACTGAGTGCTAGCGAGGCATTTACTAGACTCCAGAGCCCTTACTCCAAGAAGGCAGATTATATCACCAAAGTAGCCCCTTAACCTGCCATCACGACATATAACAACTTATTGTTTATTAACTAATAATTACAGCTACTTTTATTGAATGCCTATTACGTGTCAAGTATTACGACAAAAAGCTTCACAGATTTCATACCATTTACTCCTCACAGCACGGTTGTGAAGCAGATTTCAGAGACTGTTTTCTGACCTCTATAGAGATCTCCCGAAAATAATCAAGAGGTACCCAAAATCGTATCCAGAACATCAACCTACAAAGCATTTGTCCTACGGGTTATGCTTTAAATTCTTGAAAATATAGGAATGTACCCGTTGGCCCAACTCAATGTATATAAAATGCATTTAAAGACTGCAGGTAAATTGCTCCCAACAAGTAAAACCTCTTTAATTCAGCAGCTGGCTACCCCTGACATTTTTCTACCCCGTTCCTTAATTATTCTTGGAGTCAAACAAGAGTTACATTCTATGAACATGAGATTAGAACCTACAGATTGCCAACACCACCAGATACCTTTGCTGATTTTCAACCCAAGAGGTTATCATAAATTTTTACACACACACACTTAAAATGAGATCTATAATTAATTTTGTAATGGAACTTGCCAAAAAGTTTGATAACACATTGTGTTGGCAAAGGTGTGGGGACATCGACTCCTTTTTGACCTAGCAATCCCCCTTCTAGAAATTCTTCCTACATAGGTACACATGTGAACAT
>NW_006378058.1:0-1313 GCF_000327345.1 Myotis davidii | reverse complement strand
GAGAAGAACAGATATACATAGGAAGCAGGGTAGAGATAGAGAGGTAGCAAGAGCAAGAGCCAGAGAGGAAGGTAAGGCAGCTGCCTTGGTTTCAGTAGCTTTTCTGTTTTTGGCTTTAGACCACTGTTGTGCCTGGATATTCTCTCTACTCAGTCTCTGTGAGAAATACAGTTAACCTTTGAACAACATGGGTTTGAGCTGCACAGTTCCATTTATACACAGATTTTTCTATAAATATCCTTATAGTAAATGTCTTTTCCTTATTATTTTCTTAGTAACATTTTCTCTAGCTTACTTCACTGTAAGAATGAGTATGTAATACATATACAAAATGTGTGTCCATTGATTGTATGTTAATGGTAACAGTAGGTTTTTAGTACAGTTGACCCTCTGCATTCCCTGTTTTCGATCTGCAGGTGAAAACCTCAGAGATACAAAGGGCCCACCTTAGTTAAGTTCTGGGGGAGTCAAAAAGTTATACTTGGACTTTTCAACTGTGCGTAGTGTCAATGCCCCTAACTTCTATGTTGTTCCAGGGTCAACTGTATATTATGTTTTTTGAGCGGCAAGGGTTAACTTGAGTGATTGTTTTCAGCCTGGATTCAGAAAAGGAGTTGGCTTCTCACAGACCTCCATGGAAACCCATTATGGCCTAGTTCTTAAGCAATTAACCCTTGTCAGGAGCAAGGCTTGGACCCAGCCCCTGGTCACCCTAGGAAAGTGGCTGGTGGGTTCCAATCATCACAACTTGTAAAAACATCACTAGCTGCTAAATTGACATGTCACATGACTTCAACACAAAGGCCTGGGCCCTCCCATTCTGTGGTCACACTAGAGGAAAGGCCAATGCTTACCCCAACATGGATATTGAGCTGGCAGAATAAACGCATACAGTCAAGGACTCAAGTCCCTTCCTTCCAGTTTGTTGAGTTCACTCTGTATTTCTGCACTGACCTAGAAGGTTATAGGCAACAGGGAACTGAGTCGGTGGTTGCTGCTTCTGTGCCCAAGAGCTTTCCCAGGGAAGCCTGCTACATGGAGCTTGATTAATTCTTACCTATGAATTTGCCCTTGTTTTTTACAACTGTCTTTATAATACATTTCCATCTTTTTGCTTAAGACACCCTATGGTTTCCATTGCCATCTGCCAAAAATTTAAAGAGAACAGAACATAAATAATAATGTCCATCCTTACATTCCATATTTAGTAAAGGTAACTCTTGTGGATGGCTATGACTGTAACTTGCCAAGTGAAAGCCTGTTGATTCTTGATAGTCATGAAAGCAGATACAACAGGTGCCCTGTGTTCTCTA
>NW_006378057.1:0-1313 GCF_000327345.1 Myotis davidii | reverse complement strand
TATTTCTTGGTCCAAAATTATCAACTCTGTCCCATAGCACGGCTTTATAAAAGTTACATTTGCCATTTCTGATTTGTTGATGCTTTCACTTAGTCACTTATTTAAGCTCATCATTAGTTTAATGCAGTCAACTTTTAAGTGAAACATAATATTGGATTTCTAGTTCAGTGTTAATTGACTTGGCAGCCAAGATATTTGGACCTTGATGTAATCAATTACGATCTTTCAATCTTTTACTTTTCTTTCATTGATTCACATTAGTAAAATATCCAAGGCAGGCCTATCTGATATTGAATCAGAATGACCTGCTTTTCTAAATTAAAAAGGCAATTAAAAAACAACAACCCACCACCTCCACTGAAAATTGGTGTAAATGAGAAGCATGACCCCAAGGCAGTTTCTAATTGTACAGTTGTCAGAACCTCCCAGTCCTGGTGTAAGTCCATTTTTGTCTAATAAAACTTGAATAAATTACCATGTCCCCAACATGGCAGCCCTTACTGTAAACTTTAAAAACAATCTAAAACATTGCTCAAGAATTTGAAAGCAATAGCTTGAATTAAAGAGTAACTTCTTGTGAACTCTGATATTTTTTTGTTTTGTTTTGTTTTGCTTAGAGGCAAGCAATAAAAGTGTCCAGGAAAGCTATATAAACATATTGCCTTTGGCTTATGCCTAAATTAAAAGCAACCAAATAAATGAGTCCCAAATTTGGCAAGAAAATTGCATTAGCATGAAAGTGGAATAATCCAAAAGGAAAGATAAAATAAGATATTTCTCAGCAAAATGATCACTTGTGCCTAAATGGTTGGGGTGTGAAGGGTCTCTTCTGCTGACCTCTGTAATTAAGGAAATAGTATGTCACATCATGGTGATTGGTGAGAAACACCAGTTCTTTCCAGTTTGCATCTATCTTGCAGAAGGGGCAACTGACTAGGATTCAGCAGTAGTGTTAATCAAAGAGGTTAGTGGTAATTCCTTTAAGCTTCTAATTCTGATGTATGACCCCAATTAAATGAATTTGTCCTGTTTAGGTGGTGGTATGTGTTAGGTTTTTGTTGCTGTTGTTGTTTTTTCCCCCTTGTATATTGTGTCTGCCAGTTTGCAGATCATGATTCTGATTGGGTGATGATTTTTTTTTCTTTTCTTATGCCTCAGATTGATTTCAGGCCTCTGTTTTTTTCCATGAAGCACACCAATTATCCCTTTGTTGTCTCTCCATTTTATTTCTTCTAAAACTTTTATTTCATGATCATCATCTCTTTGCTTCTTTCCCTCCACCATTTTAAAATATATTTTATTGATTTTTTACA
>NW_006378056.1:0-1313 GCF_000327345.1 Myotis davidii | reverse complement strand
AGAGTGCTTTAAGGAGAATTTAACTGTGAACACACCCTGTAGGTCTGAAACATATGGGAAGTAGTAGATCTCCTGAACTTGTTTCCAGAACATACACAGAGTTAAGATTTCCAGATAAAAAAGTGTGAACCTTGTTTCTCACTTTTATTCTCACTTGGAAACTAGAAGCAAGTATCTTAATCACAGTAGAAAATACTGTGCATAGTCTTATATATAATTGTGATACTCAAAACAACTGAAAAGGATAAAATGAGGCATATTATAGAGATTCTGATAACTGCCTTTTCTGGAGGTAAAATGACTAGTAGATTCCAAAACTTATGGAACAATTAAATACTCTAATGAATAAGAACCTCCAAAATGTGATATTAGAACTTTTTTGGAAGATGACTATATAACAGGTATATCTCTGTGATTACTTATGTTGCTGCAATTTGAATTTTAACCATGATACTTCAGGATGTTTGAAATCATTGATGACCATTCTGGATTGCTTTCTTTCACAACACCTATATTACCCCAAAGGAGAAGTCACAGATTTTCACTTACTAATGAAAGAGAACAATTCTGTAAAAGCCCTCAGGGTCACACCATGCTGGCAGTCATTTACTTGATATCTACAAGGCCATAGTTCTGGCAACCAGGTTTTCATAGAGATATTTTGGAAGCTTTGTGTAACTAAGATTGTGCTATCAGTGGAGGAGAATGTATCCTCCCCTTTATGATCAAGGTTGGGTAAGTCGGTCCTTACCCAAAAGGAACGGCTTTAGCACTTCATCCATAAAGCCAACAATCCAAGGTAGTCCAAGGGGGTTTTGGGTCAGAAAACTTTTATCAAACATAGAAAAAGTTTGAAAGAACCAGCTTGAATTATGAAGAAAATGTATGCTAAGTAAAACTAGGAAGGCTTGTGTCCGTCATTCCTTCAGAGCGGCCTTTTGTACTTGCACTCTACGTAGTTCTGAGTTTGCACTATACTGGACCTAACTGATTGGTTTTGTCTTCCTGGCGGGAGTTGTCTAGACAGTCAAGACACCCACCTCTGCATTACAAGGATTTATTTGTATGGAGGATATGAAAATACTGTCCTTCCCTCACCCTTAACCGTAAGAGTGCTTCATATCTGCTTTCAGTGAATGTCTTGCAGACTCATTGTGTAAGGCCACTGGAGAATCAAGAGCTCAATCAGCTGTGTGAATGGTGAAGAGGAATGAACTGTGGACTGTTCTTTATTTTTCATTGCTTATTTTGTTATCTAGATTAAATCAATGCTCTTTGTGTTTAAATAGATTTTTAGAGAGAGAGGAAGGGAG
>NW_006378055.1:0-1313 GCF_000327345.1 Myotis davidii | reverse complement strand
AATGCTGCAATGAACATTGTGGTGCATATATTTTTGGGAATGAAAGTTTCCAAACTTTGAGGGAGGGTAGATGCACAGTAGAGGGATTGCCGGGCATTATGACAATTCTATCCTTAACTTTTTAATGTATTCTTTATTTTAACAACATGTGCTGATGGGGGAGAAACGCAAAAGTACTCGCTCTTGAATCTGTTTTGTCTTCACCCCATAAATAATGGGGTTGAGCATAGGGGGCACCACTACATAGAGGTTAGCTATTAGAATGTGGATGTGGTGAGGGATGATTTTACCCCCAAAGCGATGGACAAAAAATGAAAAGAATGCTGGAGCATAAAACATAAGTATGACACAAATGTGGGAACCACATGTACTAAGAGCCTTACATCTGGCAGCCCAAGAAGGTATCCGAAACACTGTGAGAAGGATCATTGTGTAGGACACAACGATAAACACTACATCCAGTCCTGTAGAGAGTAGAGCCACAGTCAGACCATAAATTATGTTGACATTGATGTTGTCACATGCCAATCTAGCAATACCCATGTGCTCACAGTAGGAATGGGAAATGGTGTTTCTCCCACAATATGTAAGTCGGTATACCAGGAAAATAAATGGAAAGCATATGATAAAGCTCCTGATCACAGCTGATATGCCAATCTTCCTAATAACCGAGGAGGTGAGGATTGTGGTGTATCTCAGTGGGTAACAGATGGCCACATAGCGGTCAAATGCCATGGCCAGGAGAATGGCAGATTCTGCCACAAAGATGAAATGTATGAAGAACATCTGAGATACACAGCTACCAAAGGATATGTCCATGGAACGGAACCAGAAGATTGCCAGCATCCTGGGGGCTGTTGCTGTGGAGAGCAGGACATCTGCTAAGGCCAGCATGGAGAGGAAGAGATACATGGGCTCATGGAGATTGCACTCAGTCATGATTAAGAAGATTAGAAAGGTATTGCCTACAACAGCCACAATGTACATAGAACAGATAGGGATGGAGATCCAGGTGTGTGAATCTTCCAGTCCTGGGATTCCAATCAGGACATACCACATATCCTGGGGATCAGTATGATTGTAAAAGGAAGGCACCATCTGTGGCTGCATATTCCAGGCCTAGTACCTTTACTGAAAGACCATGGGGCTGACTGAGGATTCAGGAGCACAGCCTTTGGCTGAATGATATCTGATCAAATGGTTTCCCCCTGATATACTCTTCTCTGTGAAAGAATAAGGAGATGGATTAACTAGCCCAAAAGTGCACTCTGGCTCCTTCCATGGAAGAGTTAAATATATCCTGGGGAAAAAAA
>NW_006378054.1:0-1313 GCF_000327345.1 Myotis davidii | reverse complement strand
TTCAAGCATTAAGGACTAGCATGAAATCACACAGCTCGTAGGAAGGGGTGTGAACTCAAGCTATCCCATTTGGAGTGTTTGCTCTTACTCTAACCCCTGCAACCCAAACTGGTACCAAAATATGGGGTTTGGAGCCCCTGCTGGGATCGCATATGTTGACTTCTCTTTGCCATCCTTGTGTTACTGGGCAAGAGACTGGCCTCTCTGAGCCTTAATCTTTCTTGTCTGTGAATACTACATCTAACTTCCTGCTTGCCTGTAGGAGTCTGCAAGATGCCAGGCACTAGGGGGGATTGTATGAGACTGAACAGAAAATGCTGAGTCCACCAGCACCAGGTGGTTCTCTACTCAATATCACCCACCTTCCACACAAATGACCCCAGCCTTGTGTCTTAGCAAGCTGTGCAACTCCAAAAGAGTCAATTCAAACCTCTGAGTAGCCCATGACTGGAGTGGGGCTAAATGTGACTTACCTGAACATGCTGTAAGGAAGCTTAAATAGGAGAAATATAATACAGAACATCCCACACAACATAGTTGTTTCTATTTCTCTATTTAGGTAAACATTATATTGGGTTTAGAATATTTAGGTAGTAACTGCTCTGTCTACTTCATTGTATCAAATTAGATTATCCCTTTGATATAATTAATATGCTGATTAAATAAACACAAAAATACTATGTGGAAGCTGAGGATTACTATCATTGCTAAATTATTTTAATTCTATGGATAATTATAAAGAATGAGTAATTAACAGCATGCACTAAACTACCTAGTGCTTTTCAAGGTTATTTATTCATTTATTCAGCGCCCTTAATTTTATGAACCACTAATTGTTTATACATATATGAGAAAAGTCTGTTGCTTGTCTAGTTTGTTTCTAAGAATCGTTGATCCTAGAAGGGAGGAGACATTTTTTAAAAGGAGTATAACTAGTGGATGTGAACACAGATTTAAAAACTCTAATATTCGTCTATCATTTCCTCATTATTTCACAATTATTATTCCATGTGCTGATGCTCAATCCCCTCATTTCTGGGTGATTGCCCTATTAATGGCAGAGTTGTGAGAATGGAATTAAATATTTGCACTCGGGGCTATGTGTAATTGAGCTTCTTCTCTGCTTATCACAAGCTTTGGTGTTTTAAATTACTGCCAATACAAAGATGGCCCTTGAAAATATGGCTAAAATGAGAAATCTTTTATATATGACACAAATCCTACAGAGACTTGGACTTTACATTTCATGTTCAGACACAGAATCTAATTTTTGAAACAAAGCACAGCTCTTTCCTAATTTAAAAAAAAAAAAA
>NW_006378053.1:0-1312 GCF_000327345.1 Myotis davidii | reverse complement strand
AGAGAGAGCTCTTTTGTTTTCTTTGTCTTCATCACATTTTTGGACCAAAATGGCAGAAAGACCCTAATTTGGGTGGAAGGTTCATTAGGCAAATCAGTGATGATTCTGGTACAAAGATCTTTCCACTCCATTTCTCTTCCCTAGGTGTCACCTAACGTACAGCTGCCCTGTCCAGATTCCGAGAGCGGGGCTGATGGGAGCTAAAATACCATCCTACTAGATAGACATTTCTTTGTGAGGTCCAGAAGTATGATGGATGAACAGATAACCCTTATTTCTCTTTTATTTCATGTGGTATGTGAAGCCAATTCTTAGCCTGACAGGATTTAAGACAGAGCTCCCCAGATTAGTCCCAATGTCCACAGACTATTACAGCTACTACTCATTTTTACCCCTGGGCCTTTGGGGCCACTCCTTTCAGATGAAAAAGAGACAATTGCCGTGGCTGCAGCAGAAACTGAAGAGGAGGTTTAGCCTCCCAAGACTGCTAAAAATTTAGCAAACACTGAACAGACACTCTTGTAATGAGGGTATAAATTAACAGGACTAATAAGTCAGTCTATTAAAATCATTAGTTTCATTAAGAATGTGCCAAAGCTGGGTGGCATCCCCATTTACCTCCCAGGAGCCCCTCTTCTAAAATCTATCGGAGAGCCCAAAACATTACTTAGAGTTTTCATTTACGATTTCTCTCTACCTGATAGAAGGCATTACTCTTAAGTCATTTTAAAGGAAGAGGCTTCCCAGCTACTGGCCAAATCTTTGATAAGGCAACAGAACAGTAGAGCAAACATTCCAAGATTAGAAATGACAGTGACAACACACAAGGAGGGGCAGATCCAAACACCAGTGGCCACGGTGAGCAGCACAAAGATACAGAAGAATAAATTATGGATTTTAATAAACATCCCATCCCGCCTAACACTGCTGTGGAATACACTCATTCCTGTTTAAAGACTCAATTTCTTCTTCATGCCAGACAAATGGTAACTCGTTAGAGCAATTTAAACAGGTACCGATAAAGGAAGTTTTTGATTAAGGTCATGAATCTGGACTGACAGGAAAGCAATGGTGTTTCAGGGAAAATAGCCTATTTAGGGAAGACTTAAGTCTGGCAGAGGGGAGGCACTGTTAGTGCCGTGCTGGGGAAGGACCCTGGCAGCTTCCAAGGCACATGCTGTGGGAGGGCCAGATGCACACACCTAAGGACCAGTTCCCTGTGAGAAACTACCAAAAAGGCCCTGGCCGGTTTGCTCAATGGATAGAGCATCAGCCTATGGATGAAGGGTCCCAGGTTTGATTCTGGTCAAGG
>NW_006378052.1:0-1313 GCF_000327345.1 Myotis davidii | reverse complement strand
TGATGCTCAACCACTGAGCCATGCAGGCTAGGCAACCCTGTGATTTTTAAAAGATTCAAATAATTTAAGTCATGTGCTCTTTGGATGAAAGAGAATTGATTTACCAATCAAAACAGAAAGATATATGGAAAATCCCCAAGTATTTGGAAACTTACTACAAGTTTAAATAATTCATAGGTCACAGAAGAAACCAAAAAGGAAATCAAAGTATTTTGAACTGACTGAAAAGGTAAATAAAACACATACAACTCTGGGATACAGCTATTGCAGTACTTCAAGGGAAATTTATAGTTCCAAATTATCGTATTCGAAATTATCTAAGATCAATGACCTCATCTTTCATCTTAAGAAACTAGAAAAAGAAGAAAACGTTAGATCCAATGGCCAGTGTGGTAAGGCGAGAAAAAGAAATAAAATGCATACAGATAAGAGAAGGAGGAAGTAAATTTGTCGTACGCATGGACAACATGATTATCTATTTAGAAAATCAGATGGAATCTACAAAACAGCTACTAAAGCTCAACCCATGGGTTGCTTGATACAAGGTAAATGTACAGAAACAACTATAATTTTATACAGACAATCTAAAACGGAAATTAATAACAGTGCTGGTTAAAATAGCAACAGATATATGAAGTACTTCGGGATACTTTTGACAAAAGGTATGAGAGACCTTTAGCCTAAAAGCTAAAACATGGTGTTGAGGAAAGTGAAGGCAACCCAGGGCAAGGAAGAGATATGCTGAGCTCATGATTTAGAGGACGAAGTATTTTTAAGATGTTTGTTCTCTCGAAATTGGTCTATAAATTCAACACAATTCTCATCAAGATTCTACCAGGCAATTCTCCAGAAATTGTTAGTTTGACTCAGAAATTCATATGGAACGGAAAGGACCTAGAATAGCCAAAACAACTCTGACGAAAAACAAAGTTGGGGACACTACCCAACTTCAAGACTTACTATTAAGTCAAAGTAATTAAGACAGTTTGTTATGCACACGTGACATCTTTCTCGCCCATGAGGATGGGTGAGGAGATCAGCGCAACACAAGAGAATGTCTGGACGCAGACCCGCTCATATGTGGTCGATGGACCTTCAATAAAGGCGCAGAAATAGTTCAGTTACAGAAATGGTACTGAAACAGCTGGACGTCCATACCTTTTAAAGGCAATTTGCAGCATGTACAGAATTAACCCGAAAGCGATCATAGTCTGAAACAGGAAGACTTCTAGAAGAAATTCCCTTCCCCTCTGACAGCTATCAGTTCTGTCCGAATCTGTTCCTATTTTGTTCGTTAGTTTATTTTGTTCATT
>NW_006378051.1:0-1312 GCF_000327345.1 Myotis davidii | reverse complement strand
GGATCCCAGAGGCTACCTGCTTAACCACCGTGTTAACCTATGAGGACAGTGCGGAGAAGTGTTCTTGCTCCACATTCCCAGAGCAAGGCCACGGAATGGAAATGGGGTAGTAAGAAAAAGTCCTGCTGGTTTGGATGGATTTGCCAGTCTGCTGTAGGCAGGAGTGTGGGCTCACTGCCCTCGGGGGGCCTTGTTAAGTCCAGTGTCTTCCAGACAATTTATGGAGATAGAAAAAGCCCATCAAGCTAGTGGCCATTCCCGGATGCCATGGTGTCCTGGGCTGCGATGTGTCCAGGAAGCTCGGCCTCCTATTGGCTAGGAGCTGGCGTTAAGCCTCTGTCCAGTCACAGGGAGGACAAGCACTCTAAAGCTTTGTATTCTGGTTGCACCAGCAGCCAGGACCTTGTGGAACAAAGAAAGGCACTGCATTTTTTAGCTCATTATTTGAAAGCTGCATATCTGTTATTTGCTCCACCAAACAAGGTCTGTGCAAAATGCTAAGGACTTCCTCCCACCATGGCTGCCCATCCTTCCACTTTTCCCTCCCTTCGCTCTTCCCATGGATGGGGCTGTGTTCCAGGGGGCCTCTGAGCCATCCCCCCACCAAGGGAAACGTTATACTGATGAGTGGAATGTTCTTTCACATCCCAGGTCTCTGGTCCTGGCCCAGAAACCACATGCTCTCTGCACATGACGCGAGATGCTACTCCTCTGTCCTGATGCTTTGGGACTGAGATGGTGTCAACAGCAGCCGGGCAGCAGCAAGGGAGGGGGATGCTCCATAGCCTTGGTTGGGCCCAGGCCATAGTTGGCCAACTTCGACTTGATTTGGATCCACCTTTATTTCTTTGTGATCTTTTAGCTTCTCCATGAAGACTTCCAAACAGGCATCTCTAACTGAAGTTTAAAAAGAGATAGTGACAGTATGGCAGTTCCTCAAAATATTAAAGTAGAATCATCAGGAGATCTAGCAATTCCTCTTCTGGGTACACACCCCAAAGAACTGAAAGCAGGAACGCATGCAGATATTTGTACACAGCAGTATTAGTCGCAATAGACAAAATGTGTAAACAACTCAATGTCAGTCAACAGGTGAATTCATAAAATATGGTATATACAAACAATGGAATGTTATACAGCATTTAAAAAATGAAAAAAATGCTGACACATGACACAACATGGATGAATCATGATGATATTATGCTAAGTGAAATAAGCCAGACGGACAAACACAAATGCTGTATAACTCCACTGTTGTAAGGTACCTAGAGCAGCCAAGTTCATAGAGACAGAAAGTAGAATGGTGATTGCC
>NW_006378050.1:0-1312 GCF_000327345.1 Myotis davidii | reverse complement strand
TTAAGTTTCCATGATTACCTGTTGAAAGTCTCACTAGTTGTTTCTGGATAAATTTCCACCTAATATTGCAAGTTATTATTCAATCCAAATCCAGGCTCTCTGTGTCCAGCTGGATTGCCTATAATGTTACAAAATCACAGATCTGGGTTCAATGTTTCGTCTTGATATTTAACAGGTGTTTAATTTGGTCAAATTGCTTAACCTCATTGAGATTTATTTCTTGCCTCTTCAAAATTAAGATAGAGATAATAATCTATGATTTAATATCCAATTAATATAGGGAGTTGGTTGTAGAGTTATGGAAAGTATAGATAAATATGTTATATGAATTAAGCACTGAATATATGGGCAGGCACTGTACTCAGCTTTTTATAAGAATAATAATCTAAGGATTGCCATGATTCCCATTTAAGTGACTTACTAACATCTTAGAGTTTATTCTGACACCATTGTGTAATAACTGCTGTGATCTACATTATACTACTATTGTAAAAAATAGAGATAAAGCACTCAGCATAGCCCCTGACATCAAGTGTCAACTCCATCTTTACTAGTATCCGGGTGTAATCCAGGCAAGATTACCATTATGTTGTATCTAATATTCATTTTTACTCTCTCTTTGGCTTGTCCAAATTAACAGAGCACATGCTTTGGCACCATCACTAACTAATGCTTTTCTTGACTGCATCTATTCCTTCCTTACACTTTATTTATATCTTATGTCATTCCTTTCTACTTCCTACACCAAATTTTTGTATTTACCAAAACACTACAATAATGATATTGCAAATACAATTATATTTGGGGGATATTACAATTAAGATGATTTTACCTGGCATAAAACTAATGTTAGCTATATAATTAACATGAATTACATGAGTCAAATGTATTTGTATGAGCTACATGACTTTCCATAAAATATAAGAGGGACTGACCTTTGTTGCTTACAGTTCATACAAAAATTCTCTTCAATTGCTTTCTAAAAACAATTTATTTGTCTGAAGACCTTGGAGTAAAAATGAAGATGTCATTGACTTACCACCCAAGTTGATGTTTTTGGAACTTAATTCTACCCCTCCAAGATATAGAGCAAGCATTTTGCTGAAATTATTTTAAACTGAATATTGGTGTCCAGAACTGTGAACTATCTGGATATTTACCCTTCTTGAAAGTTGCCAAGTTGATCAGTTATAGTTTCATGGATGCTGACAGAAAACACAAGACTCCTGGGTCATAGAAAAATAACTTTATTAATCATGGCATAAGGCAACTAGCATGCGCTTTGTGTTTGTGATGATTCCTGTTGCTCCCA
>NW_006378049.1:0-1312 GCF_000327345.1 Myotis davidii | reverse complement strand
TGGAAAGCAGTATGGAGTTACCTCAAAATATTACATCTTAGCATAGATAAAAAGTTCTATTGGCCCTGGATTAAGCATATGAAATGGAAAACGTTATAATGATTGCTATCTATTTGATAGAGATTCTAAGTTTCAGGTTTGTGGGAAAAGACCCTGCACATATCTAAAAGATAGAAACTAATGCTAGAAAAGCACTTAGTTCTAGATCTTCTTGTTGCCAAGTCGAAGACTCAGCTTCCTATAGAGTTTGAAATTTAATGTATCTGGATATATTGTGAATAATACTAAAAATGATGTTTTAGACTATAAATCAGCTTTGCAGGATGCATTTGAAGGAAAGTTTATTTTACACTTTGCTGCCTCAAGCAAAGCCAGTGGCTCAATAGGACCCTTCATTCACAGAGATCTCCTAAATGCCTGCTCCTTATTCAGTGATGGTTGAGCTAAGCTGATATTTAATAGTGTGTTCTGGGTAGCTGAAACTGTTCAGTCTTAGTACGAGTAATGGAGAACCAAAATTAGATGTATTTGCTTTTCTCTGTGTGCAGAATTCAAGCTCTCCTGGTAGTTCTGGCCATACTTCCCTGAAGGAACCTTGTTATATTCAGTCATGTTACCTATGATCTAGCTGTTTGGTCTTCCACTTGGAAAACTACAGATTAGCAGATTTTAGATATATTTCTTTAGGACTATGAATGGCAGGAAAAATTGCAGCTGCTGATTGAACTGTCTGGGTCACTCATATAGATGCCCAGGTTAAGGGCCAGTTTTAGAGACTGACCAGTTCAATCTTTCCCTGTCCAGATTGCTGAATGTATACATCATTATATTGGACATGGAAATGCATCATAAACAGAGCACACATTACAGGACTCAATGCTTTTAATGCAGGGCCACTGCATTTCTAATGGATTAGTTTTGGTAAAAATTGGCCCATTTTAACTGATGGTAAGAGAGACCACATTACCTAAGGAGTAGCCCTTGGCTGCTACTGGAAGGCTAGCTACATTAGAGTGTGGCTGTTCCAATTTCACCATCTGGTTTTAGCCATACCATTATGACCCTTGAAACTAATCATTGTCATATTTTTAGATTTCTGGTTCTTTTGAAAGTCTGACCATGTGTGCCTTTTATTGAAAAAGCCACTAAAATGGGCCAGTAATCAAAAGAATTGATATATCATGTTCACCGTGTTCCATTCACAGACATCTGGTATTATTGAATACTAGAGGCCCGGTGTATGGATTCATGCACTGGTGGGGAGTCACTCAGCCTAACCTATACCCTCTCACAATCTGGGACCCCTTGGGGG
>NW_006378048.1:0-1312 GCF_000327345.1 Myotis davidii | reverse complement strand
TTCTGCTTTTTTTTTCATTGAGGGGTCGATTTGGAATAGACTCATGCAGATTTTTCATTTAAATACACCCGAAAGGAGGCATTTCATTGTGGGTGACTCAGAACATGTTTTTTTTGAAGTAAAGTCTTAGATGTGCAGTTAGTTCTGTGTGCTCTGTACTGTTACTTTTAGGTCATTCTCACAACATCTCACTACGTGACAGAGATTAAGATATATTACAAATAAGGTAGAACTATATTTCACTTATAATTAGAAATGTTTTGAATTTGCTGGTTAGAGCCCAAACACTATTTAACACTTTCAGTTGTCATATTTTTAAAAACTTCTTAAATTATAAAATGAATTCTTGCACGTGATTAAGTGTATCCATGTACAAGGATATAAAATGAAAAGTACGTCTTCCTTCCCCCACCTCCACCCGACTCCTAAGAAGTTACCAGTGTCCACAGTTTTCTGCATGTCCTTCAAGAAAAATTCAACGCAGATGTCAGCATATGGCCTGACACATTTCAAAGTCATAGTTTTAACCTCGCCAAAGCACATGTTTGTTTTCATTTTTGAGATTTAGTAGCCCTCAGCTATAAACTTAGGTGGCCTTTTTGTCCATGAAGGGTTTTCTTCTCCAAAGCCAACCTGTACTGGAACACTGTGTATACCATATAACATCCCTTCTCAGCCTCTGTTGGTTTCCCTCCGGGTAGAGATGGAAATCCAAAGTCATAAAGCTGACTTTTAAGAGCCATCATAATCTGGCTCCTATCTCTTTTTCTACCCTGTCTCTTCCTCCTTTCCATCATAAATCCTCTACTTGAACCAGGTTTGTCTGCTTCCACTGACTGAGTCCTGACCATTTCTTTCAGAGTTGGAGTGGTTTCTGTCAGTCTTCCTGGAACACTCCAGCCCCAGTAATCTCTCCCTTCTCCAAATGTGTTAAAGGGCTATACATGTTCTACTTACCTGAACATTATCATAGACTTCTTTTCTGATTATTATTTAACTTTTCTTGTGTTCATCTATTATTTGCTCAACCAGATGGCTCTCAAAGGCACAAACTGATTTATGAATATTAGTTGTGAGCCTTACCTAAAGCTCTGCCTAATGCTTTTACAAATAGAAGTTCAATTAGTAATTTTTGGAATGTGTACTTTGGCAGTCATCCCCTAATGGGGTGGTGCTGGTATGTGGGGATTATCTTCATTAAAAATTGTCGGATGACGGTTGCCAACAAAGCCACCTTCTTAGTGGGTTATGTAGGTGTCCATTTCCAGAGAATGGTACCTGGACGCTGCTCTTTTGGATTAAGAACTTTCTA
>NW_006378047.1:0-1312 GCF_000327345.1 Myotis davidii | reverse complement strand
CTCTATCCACTGAGCCAAAGCAGCTAGGGCTGATATCATTGTTCTTTTGTCAACTGATATTGATTTGGTTGGTTATACTGTTTTTGGACATTGAGATCGAATGCGTTATATTATTAAATGCCCTTTTGCTTTTAAATTTCATTCATATGTTGAATATCTAGTATTTTTCACTTCCTCAAACAAAATCTCACTCCTCTTTCCCCCAATTTCTAGATTCTTATATATGTTTTTGTTGGCTTTAAAGTATGTCATGAGATATAATTGTGTCATCTTCAACAAATTGCTTACTCTCTTTAGACAGTAATATCCTCATTTGTGAAATGAAGGAAATGTGTGAAACTATTGAGAAGTATAGAGCTGTCATAAAAGAAGAAGTTTAGAAACCTTCAAATTAATCCTTTCATTTTATACATAGACAAATAAAGCCCGAGAGTGTTCAAGGAATTATTAAAGATATTACCAAACTTTTATTGGATGAGCTGAGCTTGAAACTCCTTCATAACACCAACAAATAGCAAGGAAAAGAGATGTGGCAAGTACATGTGGGGAAATCTATGACTTTTAGATCTGATGCAACTAAAATGGCAGAAGGCATTGGAATAGAAAAAAAGAGACAAATGTACTACTCTGTAATATTTTAAACAATAAAAAAGTAATAATATAAAAAAGAAAGGACAGCTACAGAGTTGAGATTCCTGTTTAGGAAAAACAAGTCAAAGTTAAAATTTGGGTCAGTTGTTCTGTTAGTCAGTAAGTAAGGGAGTGTCTGTCATGTGTCAGACACTGTGCTTCACGCTAGGATACTTGAACAAGACAGACACAGGTCCTGCTCTCCTGGAGCGTAGAATCTTCTGGGAAAGATACATAATCAATCATCGCAAATAATTAAATTATACATACTGTGCGAAGAGAAGTAGAGGGTGACACAGAAATACATGATTGGTATATCTAATCTGCTCTGAGGACTAAAGAAGACTTACCCGTGGAAGTGCTGTTTACGATGAAGATGAACAGAAACAGACAGCAAGAAGAGTTGGGGAGATGAACATTCCAGACAGGTTAAACAGCCTGCATGAAGGACAGAAAGAGTTAAATTGTGATTAAAGTGGTAAAACAGGAGAAATCAACTATGTAGAGGCCCAGGTGAAGTTCTGGGGGTGGGTAGAATAATGGAATACAGAATAATGAGAAAGAAGAGCAGGTGAGATTTGGGGGAAATACTACACTGAGATGCCCGAGGAAAGAGGCAGGCTTGCAGGGAAGGAGGCAAACAGGGAAAAGGATAGGGTAGTGGTGGCCATGAAGGAAGGGG
>NW_006378046.1:0-1312 GCF_000327345.1 Myotis davidii | reverse complement strand
AAGTACATAGAACAAAACTAATAATGTGACTAAAACCATCAAATGAAATGGTTAGGCTAACAACAGTTCAACTGATAGAAAAATAGCTAAACACCTATTTTTGTTTTTTTAGGGAATAACAAGACTGTGTGTATGTGTGTTTGAGAGAGGAAATAGAGAGGACAAAGGTGTAAGGAGCATTGTTGGGAGTTGGTAGAAGTAAAATGATACAGCATAAAAGACTGCTGAGTAGAAAGAGGGCATGAAAATTTACGTAAATTTGAAACTGCACCATGTTAAGTGTGCAGTTTGTGAGTAACTAGTCTATTTTTAACCTACCTCGACATTTATCAATTTGTATGAGAGTCGATCTCATAAGACTAAAAATATTGATGAACTGGAAAAGAGTCCAAGTGCACTATGCTATAGGAGATATAATACCTTGTGAGAGGAACTCCATGGAAGAAGAAAAAGATGAGAATATTATAAACAAATGCGTGGAAATAGCCAACCAAAATTAAAGACTTATTTTACACAAAGAGCAATTCTGGGAATTGACTTTTCAGGCTAAGGGCTCCTTATCCTCTTGGTCACTTTACATGTAGAGAGGCAGCAAAAGTTTACTCAAGTCCAGGTAGAAACCCTCAGAAGTCTATTACTCCAAGTTTCCCTAAGATTGTCTGTTTTGTACCATGTTAATTTCATGTGCCTGTTTGTTTGTATTAATGAAACAATTTCCAGATCTCAGCTATTCTCACTCAGCTATGAGTTTATGAATTTTTGAAGCATCAACTATTTTAACATTCGAAAAAGAGTGATATGTTAGTGGCATAATTGACTTAACCATTCTGCTGCTTTTCATGTTTTACCAATTCGAAGCACATTCATGAAGGACAGGGAGATAGACTCCCTGACATGTTAGGATATAAATTTCAACATATTTATAAGAATTGAGGAACAGATCATTATAGGATATATCAGATTAGCTTCTATGTTCTTATTTCCTACCTACTGGAACAAAAGAAGATCCATTTAGGGGAGAAACACACAGACTAAATATACGAAAAATAAAGCCAGAAATATATTTTGAAAGTAATAGAGGTGATTAACAAATCAGACCTTGAACCAATCAGAGATGGTCCAAATGTTTACTTTGATAAGCAAATAAACTTTCAAACAAATTCATCTGTGACACTTATATGGTTGACAAACAAATTTCTTGCAGAATTCCAGCCACTATCTGTAGTATTTCTTATTGTAGGAAGGAATACAGGAAAGGCCATGGGAGCAGGCTCTTTCTGTCATCATTTAGTAGAAAATTCTATGAATGGAA
>NW_006378045.1:0-1312 GCF_000327345.1 Myotis davidii | reverse complement strand
TCCATGAATGTGGCAGATTGTGACTTTTGAGCATCTCTTTTTAGTTATGTATACATAAGAAACTTTGGAAGACACTGAAGGTTCAATATTATTCTGGATTTGGCGTCATCATGAAAGGGCTTTTATTGGCCTCTATGGGGGAACCAACCATGAGAGAAGGGCAGGTCTGGAATACAATTTAGAGCTAGCCCCCAAGTCTGGTAGATTTTGAGGGAATGGCTGGTATTTTGCCCAGTGTGTGACTAAGGCTAGTCTCTTACTGTAATGCCCACCAAACTCTGTACCCCCTAACTCTATTTGGTGTTCATGCTTCAAAGATAATGTGTTTAAACACCTCTAGCTGTAGGAGTCCAAGGGATGGAGCAGCATTATGGTCTGTGCACATCTGGAAAGGGGTAGATGGTGGCATTGCATTGGGTGGTAAGGAGACACTGGCTCTGTTTTCAATAGCAACACTGTGTGACAGCAATAGCTGAAAAGTGTGCCTCTGTTCCCTCAACTTCAATAGGTGGCACAGTGTAATCATCTTAGAGGGTTAGAATTAGCACATTTTGGGTATAAAGTAAACATAGTAGAAAACATCAAGGTGCAAAACATAAATAAAATTAATTTATTTAAAGAGAAAATGTTAATAATCTAACTTTTAGATTTATAGTACACCACAGTTACCTCTCTAGGAGGCATTTAGAGATAGGGCTCTATATTGTACTGAGCAAGTACCCTCCTTGGTTATTTAAGTAGTGAGTGGAGAGCCATAGAGAGGTACTAGACTTATGGGGGGTAAGAGAAGAATATGTAAATTTTGGGGAAAAAAGAAAAATATGCACGCCTTTGTTCCTCAAACTGGAGATGTGGGTCATGCTGATTATAATATTAATTAAATAACTTTGTTTCAGGATTTCCTAAACTGCTATATGATCATATTCTAAGGCATGATAAGAAATGACAAGTTTCTCATCTTCTTTGTAATGGGCCTAATCAATGAGGTGGGAAAAATTAGTTAATAATTTTCCTTCCTCCATCTGTTCATTCTCCCCCAATTAAACATATTTCTATAAAGCTAGACTAAAAAGAGCCAAGACTTAAAATAAAAGAGAATGTGCATACTCATAATCACTGGGTATGTGTGGGTTGGGAAGAAGGAAGAGGAAGAATAATACTTGAAAATGTGTCCTCAGGCTTTCTAGAAACTTTTGACTGGTTCAAAATTTACCTAATAAAACAATTCAATGAGAGAGAGCTACAAAAATAGAACATATGTTTTTTAGGTCTCTCTTGCTTTTTTTCTCTCTCTCTCTCCCTCCCTCCCTCT
>NW_006378044.1:0-1311 GCF_000327345.1 Myotis davidii | reverse complement strand
GGGCACCCCACATCTGCCCCATGCTGTTCCCACGGCCCAGCAGGTCCAGCAGGGCCTGGCGGCTGACGGACCCCTCGCGTGTGGTGGCTCAGAGCCTCTTTTTCTTTTCAGGAGCTGGAAGCTGAGAGCCGAGGATGAGAGGAGGCCCGCTCTGCAGGGCGACGGCGCGCTGGCCACGGCCCTGGAGCACTCCCTGCTGTCACTGGAGGCCCTGTCCCCGGCTGTGGCCCTGGACCTGCTCCCAAGGATGCAGCAGAGCGGGCAGGCAGTCCAGGTGACGTCACAGCTCTGGGTTCTGGGCTGGGTGTCACCGGGGGGTAAAGAGGCGGAATTCTTTTTCTTTGAGATTTAAAAAATGTATTGGGGTGATATTGGTTAATGGGATCAATAGGTTTCGAGTGTATGTTTCCATGGTACGTGGCCTATACGTGTGTGCCCACCACCCTGTCAGTTCGGGTCCCCGGGTTCGCAAGGAGCACCTCCTAAGTCCTCAGCCACATCTCCTGTTTCTCCCATATCCGTCGAGATGGTGGGCAGTGTGTGAGGGGAGGGGTGTATGCACAGAGGGTCCCTGGGTTCGTGGCAGGGTGACCCCTCCCCAAGTCCAGCAGTGGCTACCTGCACCCCTCGATGCTGAGCCCGAGGGATGGGGTCTCCAGGATGTCCCCCATGGGACAGGCCCATGGCCCGAGGAAGCCTCCCATTGATCATGCAGCAGGACACCAGGGCAGCCGGAGTGTTGAGTCCACTGCAGGGAAGGGCCTGGGACGGCAGTGGACACTCCCCTGCAGGAAGGACACGGGAACCTGAATTTGGCCGGGGTTGGGGGACCAGGGGACCCACTGCCCAGACCTGTCCTGGGGAGATCCTCTGGTCTCTCCTCTTGCACCCTGCCCTCTGCGAGCGCCGTGTAGGAGCTGAGTCTGAGCACCGCGCTGGCCCCGGGTAGAAGCTCACTTTGTGTCAACAGGGAACCTGCTCTAGATCCCTTTCAGGGGCAGAGGAGGGGGTGGGAGGCACTCCCGGGAGCTGCTGGGGGTTCCCAGGGCCCCCGCGCCTCTGAGGCCTGGGACGGGCAAAACGGGTGAGGAAGGTCTGTGGTGGAGGCTGCAGGATGGGAGACAACTTGGCATCACTCTGTGCTCAGAGAGCCCTCAGGGGCCAGAAACCAGCTGCCCCTACAAAGCATCGGGACCCTCAGAGCCCAGAGCCCAGCCCAGGAAGGAAGTCTCTGATCCTGCTCTCAACCAACGGCAGCCGGGAGACTCGGCCACAAAGTCAGCGCCCACCTCGCCACAGATCACGTGGCCT
>NW_006378043.1:0-1312 GCF_000327345.1 Myotis davidii | reverse complement strand
GTGCCATGAGATGAAAAATGTTGAAAATTGCTGATCTAGACTGGCAGAAAACAAATCAGTGGTTGCCTAGAGCAGGATTGGGTGAGATGTTGACTATAAATGGAGCAAGCAATATTTCAAGTCTATTAAATATCCTGAAAATTTATAGGAATACTATTCATAAAAGTGAATATATTTGTCAAAACTGAATGAACTAACCAACTAAAATAGATTCATCTTATTACATATGTGTTACACTCCAATAAAGTTGATTCTAAATGGGTTGTGTGAGTGAATCTATAAGTAATATGTGAAGGGCCCCAAATGATATGATACCAAGAGTTTCATAAATGTGACTCTTTCATAGCTAAGACTTGATGAGTTACTATATTTTTCTAACTTCTCATGCTCAAATGTATATATACTTCATAGATATGTGAGTGCAACTTTTAAGCCAGTATTATTACAAATGCTATCATTCTCTTATAAATCCAACTGGTGTAATGTTTGATTTTCACATGCCAAACAAGGTTAGCAGGAATCAAGTGACTTTATTGCCCAGAACAGATTTTTCCCTGTTGGCTTAGCACTTCTCTCAAAGTTAATTAATTCTGCTATATTACAGTATTTCTTATAATTAAATGGATGTTTAAAATATTTAGGATAAGGCTACATGAGTATAGAATTATAAAGAAAATATTTGTGTCGAAGTTAATTAACCCCACCCTTTAAGAATACTGTATGTCAAAAGAAGCTCTATAAATCTAAGCTATATAAGATTGCCCTAAGATTTAATTTCTTCAAAGTCTACATGTCTGAGAGCAAAATATAAGTTTTCCTGAACTAAGTGTGCAGGTTGCAGTCAGATATAATTCAATGTGTTTGTCATTGGGGTTCTAGTATAAGTCTCAGATATTATTAGGAAAAAATACAAAGACATAAGATATGAAGTCAAACTTTGGAAGAAAAAAATTGAAGAACTGTGAATTTAACAATCCATCTTCAAGACTATAACACGATATTTATTGAATGTATATAAAATAGTGTTAAGGTACAGGAACATTTAATAATGATCAAAATGTGCAGGAAATCATTTGTATTGAAATTTTTATGTAAATTTTAAAACAGATGCCTCTTCCCTGGGACTCCAGCCAGTTGGCATTGCATGGCATGTTTTGACTAGTGGTTTATGTGTAGTGTTTGAGGTTCAAAGTATAAGCTGGATACCCCTCACATTCTCTTTCAGACCATCTAGTCTGTGAAGCAGTGATTTTCCTTGTGTGCTACCCTGTGATGACATGTTTGTCAACAACGTACCTAGGTACAGCAGTGA
>NW_006378042.1:0-1311 GCF_000327345.1 Myotis davidii | reverse complement strand
TTTTTTCAGTTATAACTTCTACTTCACATATTCGTATCCCTTCAACTTAACTGAACTACCCTTAATTCCATAATGATGCTGTGAGATTTATTATTATTTTTTGTTCCCAAGCCTTTACTTATGTTGTTCTCTCAGATGGGAGGTCTTCCCCTCCAAACCTACATGTTGTTCAAGGCCCCCTTATATGTCACCTTCTTCATGAACCTTTCCCTGACCTCCAAACCTGAGAGGACCTTGACTCTGAACTCTGGAGGCACTTTGCTCGCACCTTTCCCATGATGCTCATCTCCTAAACTTCTGGTAATTACTGTGTACATATCCTAATGTTCTTTCTAACTGCCAGCTCCTCCAGGCCTGGAACAAATGTTCATTCAGGCTGGTTTCCTTCAAGTGTTCAGATACGACCTTATACATGCCCTCTTCCCCCTTTCGTAAGCCAATATAAGCTATTTTGACACAAGAATAAAGAAATGAATAATAAACATCAGATGAGTATTACCTATAGGAGAAAAAAATGCAACAGACCCTTCTCACTGGGGTGGTCGGTGGAGGCATTTTCTGGAATGGATGAAGCAGAGCTGATTCATGGAAAAAAGGTGTATTGGCCAAGCCTTGGATTTAGAATGCAAAGCAAGAAAATGAGCACAGGTTTTCCATTTTTTTGACCTGGGGTAAAATTCCAGCTGTTACTTAGTAGTTTGATCTTATTAACTTATTAATCATGAGATTATTAAAAGGATTAAAGAAAATAACATATGTAAATTAGCTAATATTAAACATACTTTGAGTGCTTAGCTCATCTAATTCTCATAATGACTCAGTGAGAGAATCATCCTTCCTCTCAGAGGCCTGTGGCTGAGATAAGGCATGCGTGGCCTTTGGCATTGTGCCTGGTCAGTGAGAAGTGGTCAACAAATGACAGCAATTTTTTCTTGTTGATATTTATTAAAAGGCAACCAGTAATTAACATGCGAATGTTGTCTCAAGGAGATTGATTAGCATTTTTCCTTTAGAATTGTGTTAAAGCTACAAAATAAATGGGGAGCAGCAACTTGCATGTATATATGTAGGAATAATAGGGCAGGGGTTAAGTTTGAATTTCTGTTCCCATAAATGTTTTGGTGACAGATGCACAAGCAAATCCACTAAATCTACCTTTTGTTGGGTGTTGGTCAATTTCATTCTTTCTTGACAACACAAAGACTACATGATTGGAAAAGTTGGTACTTATTACTCTTATGTTATCAAGAAACTTTCTGCCGTTAGAGAACTGGTTGCATCAAAATGAAGCAGACATTCTGTTTGGGGGGA
>NW_006378041.1:0-1310 GCF_000327345.1 Myotis davidii | reverse complement strand
GGTGTTTACCTATGCCGCCATCTTGGTTTTCGAACTGTTGATTCTTTAGGAAGTCATAGGTACATGATATAAGCTGTGGTCTGTGCATAGACATAGTTTTGCTTTTTTCCCCCATCTATGGATGTCTTTCATTTCTTTCCCATTTGCTCTGGATAGAACTTCCAGTACCATATAGTCACAGTGGTGAGTCAGCTTTCTGGTCTTGCCGCTGATTTCAGGAGTAAACTGTACAGGCTTCAACAGTGAGCATAATGTTTGTGTTGGTTTTGTATTGTGCTATGTATCATATTCAGCTAAGTTTCTACTTTCTTGGGTGTTATATTCTGTTTAAAGCTTTTTCTGCATCCACTACTATAATCCTGTGCTTTTATGTCACAGTTATTTTGGCACATTACATTGTGAGGGTTCAGTAAGCCGAATAATTGTGTGGAGAGTTTCTGGTGTAGAGACCCTTGCTTATGGTGCATAATGCTTTGATGTGCTGTTGTTTGGGGAGGATTCTTTTGTCTATATTTATTACTGTAACAGATACTGGTCTGTCATTTTGTTTTTGTGATGTACTTTTGTGATTTGACTGGATTGGGTTTGGTGTCAGCAGTCCCAAGTGCTAGGGCAGCATCAGTGCAGGAGAGAAGGATGTGGCCTGGCCCCTCTAGTGTCCCATGCCAGGGTTTGCATCTCAGTGGAAAGAACTAGGTGTGTGCATCTGGGGTCTGAGTTCAGATTTTGTCTTAACCCTTAGCCACTGGATGATGTGGACAAGGTGCTGGCCAGAGGAAACCTGGGTTTACTAATTTGCTGTTTGCACAGCTGGTCACTCTCTCTGCTTTCAGAACCATCATGCAAGTTCAGCTCTAACGCATCCAAATTCTACTTTCATAAAAACAGCCCGTCATTCCCAGGTCCCCATCACCCGTAAAGAAGTGCCAGGGATGGGGCAGGGCCTGGGCTGGAGTAGATGTTGTGGTTGTGGTTTATAGTTGATGGTTATGGTTATTTATTATGATTTGTGGTTTGTAGTTATGGCTTATTAGTCATTCATTTATGGTTTAAGTTTTTGGTTAAATATGTACAGTTCTTGGTTATATTTTATGATCATGGTGTGAAGTTTTTAGTTATGAATTAATGATTTTGTTTATAGTTTAATGTTTATTGTTATGGATTAAGGTTTATGGTTATGGATTGAGGTTTATGGTTTTATGGTTCAATAGTTTCATAGTTTGTTTCTTGGTTTAATGGTTTATGATTTTACGGTGTTACAATTTATGGTCTTATGGTCCAACTAGGGGCCCAGTGCACAAATTCGTGCA
>NW_006378040.1:0-1311 GCF_000327345.1 Myotis davidii | reverse complement strand
CACACACACACACACGCACACACGTGCTGCATGCTGGCACCAGCGGTCTCTGAGGATTGTGAGCCAGGAGAGAAGTGATCAGCTATCCCAGTTTGGCCAGGACTTGGGGGCTTCAGAAGATGTGGGACTTTCAGTGCTAAAATCAGGACAATATTGGGTAAACAGGGATGGATGGTCACAACAGCCAGGTTGACTGCATCTGGGGTCTAGCTCTACCTATAACATCCACCTATCACCAAAGTCCATAAAATCCGGGCCTGTTAAAAGAAGTCACAATAGCTGGGATAGTTGCTTTCTAGATACGAAGGGGAATTTGACTTGACAGGCTCTCCCGGCCAATCCGGACCTTCCAACAGATTGATTCCATATTGCCTTTTATTGGGCTCATGGCCAACAAAAGCCAGCTATAGTAGAAGGACACCCATTGTTGTTGTTTTTAAGATGAAGACCTTTTCCCTAATATTTATTAAATAGCAGATTTTATTCTTTTCTGTACTATCAACCATGGCTGTCATCAGATGGGAATAATTTAATCGTTTGCAAGTGCAATAGCTTAGTAAACTGTTTGCAAAAATTAAACCATAAATGAAATAGAAATTGGATAAATGCAGAGGCACATGCTTCTCTAATTAATATTGCTCCTGTAGAGAATTACTAATATAGGTTCCTTTTGGTAACATTCATTTTAGTTAAATCCTGTCTGGAAGTAACATTTTAAGAGAAGAGCATTAAGTGTTTAGAAGGAAATAACTTAGTTTCCTCAGAAATGTCTTCATCTTAATTATGTAGTTTCAAAACAGGGCTCTGTTAAGACTGGAAGTTTAGGCACTGGGTCTGGTTTTCAAAGGCTTCTTTAGGTAGCCTGAAAATATCCCAATGACTTTCCACATCTCCCTATAAAACTTTCTCTATTTCTGCTTAGTAGGTCAACAGCCTCCCCCCGCCCCCCCCAGACACTATTAGCGCTGTGTTTTGCATATAGTAGGGACTCAATAAATGTAAGTCAGATGGATGAATAAATGATGAAAAAATAAAATCTGGCAGAATATTTGGAACCTCCACCCCAGAACTTGCCTTGTTATCATTGCCAGGCTGGCAGATTCTCTCCACTTCTTCCTTCGCCATGAGCAACTCTGCTGCCCCTCCTCTTTTTTCTAACGTAAATATACCCCAAACCAGGACTCCCTTTCTCCAAAGGACTGTGCTAAAAACTCACACTTCTCTCTACTCTTCTTTAGCCTGTTCTACTCCCTAAATCAAATTTATGTTTAAATATTTAATTGCTACCTACAAAAAAGTAGAAATAAAAAA
>NW_006378039.1:0-1311 GCF_000327345.1 Myotis davidii | reverse complement strand
TTTTTTAAAAAACACATGAATGTCTCTTCCTATGAATGTAGACATACTGGTCGCATGTGTTTAAAATCAACATTAGCAAAAATTCTCTGAAAAACTTAGTTGCCACTTTATATAATTGCATTAAAGGTGCTTTTGAACAGTGAGCATTCCTTAATAGCTTTAGCGACTTCAGATTAATAAACAAGCCCTGTGCTTCCACAGAGAAAACGGCTGAGGCCAGCAGGCATTCCTTTCACGTACCTGGCACTTGGTTTTCTCAGCGGCTGGTGGGATGGGTGGGGAGAAGTGAGGAATACAGCCTGCACCTACCCAGCCTTAGCCGTGATGGCATCATTTATAATTTCCCTGGATTGAATTGGGAGCCCCTGTGGGAGGAAATTTTGCTGAGCTGAGCTCTAATTCTCTCCTTAGCACCACACACCTAATTGTATTTCTCCCGTGCTGTGCTCCTATTTATCTCCTCATTCATCTTCTCTCCTGAGATGAGGACTCTGTCAGTGCCCGTTTCCAAATCCTAATTTTCCCTCGTAATTTCTCACCTCGCGGAGGCCAGAGTCAGACAGGGGAGAGGGAAGCTGGGCTGATGCTTCAGATAAAGACCAAACAGAAGCTAGAGTCCTGCAGGAAGAAGACAGTTCCTAGATAAGGGTTGCATCAGGGTTCTGTCTGCCACTTCTTTTGTGAGGTGTCATCATTTATAACTTTAGGCGGTGTCTGTGCCTCCAGTGCAAAGACTGTAATGGGAAATTGTGGACTGAACTGCCAGGTCCCTTGCTCTGGAATCTAAATCCATGAAATTTATGTATAATTGTGGGAAGTCAAACACATTCTTATTTATTCCTGGATTAGTAATGTTTTTAATTAAGACCAAGCATCCAGTTAATAGCAGTGTTCTGAATAATAGATCTGATGGTCCCTGTTCTTGCTGTTCATTTTTTCCCCTTTCAAAATAACGTCTTGATTAAGATACTTAATATATGGTTATTGTAAGAAAAGGAAAGGAAACTACAGAAAAGGAAAAATGCTGTTTTACTTCACATGAGTACGCTCTTTATGTTGTTTCTGTTTTATTTTGGAGAATCAAGCTATTGTAATAGAATAAACCTTTCAAACAAGCCTGGGTTTTAATCCTAATGCTGCCACTTTCTAGCTGTAATTATGGACAAGATTCTTAACCTCCCTAAAACTCTTTCTTTGGCTGAAAAATGAGGGTAGGCATACCTGCCTTACACAGTTGATGTGATAATTAGAAATAACGTGTCCTCCACGCATAGTAGATGATCAATAAATGGCAACTGTAATAATAATAAT
>NW_006378038.1:0-1311 GCF_000327345.1 Myotis davidii | reverse complement strand
CTGGGTGGTGTAAAACAAGATGAAGTCAACTGATATCAACTGTTTTTTCAGTCTAAACATCAGTAAATTCTGTGCTTGCTTAGGCAGCACATATACTAAACATCAGCAAATCCTATTAGCAAGCAAAAGTAACTTGATCTGAAAGAAAAGAAAAGCTCACAGCTATTGTTTTTCATTTAGTCCCTGGTGTTCTTGAATCAAAGAATTACTTCGGTGGTTTTTGAACTACTTATGTATAGTCAAGATAACAGCCTTTAAAAATATTTTATTAAATGTTTTCCTTCCATTGCATCTGAGTAGCAATTAAAGAATTCACATTGTATATATTTGCCAAAAGACTGAAATTAATCTCCTTATTCAACATGACTCTGCAGTCCTAAAACAATAAGTCAGACTAATAAGTCTACTGAAAATACTCCTAATCAAATATCAGTTCGGCTAAACTGGACCCTGAAAGGTCAAAAATCCAATTAAAATTAGGTACAGTCAGTCCAATTGTCTTAACAAAATGCCAAGTTTGTAACACGTCATAGGAACACCAGTTAAAAATCAAGTAATAAATCATTTAGACTAGATTAATGATGAGAATGTTCACATTTAGATTCATCTGATACCCTAAAATAGGGAAGTATATATTTCAAAGTCAAACTGAGAAAGCCAGTTGTGGTGCCATACCGTATTCATTTTTCCCTCTAGGCAGTAGTTTAAATAGTTAATGTATCAGGCAATTGACTTTGAACTCTTTGCCAGCTGAACGTGTAGTCTATACTGGACCCTTTCCTTCCTGATTACCTCAGGCCTGTGAACACTTTGCCATTTGGCATCAACAGCCCCTCTGCTGACAATGCTTTCATTAATATCTGTAGTAAATGGGTTTTGAACTTAGACTATCTGCATCCAGAGTCCATGCCACTAGCTCTTACCCATCATGTTATCTGTATGGCTGTAGAGTTGATATCATGAATGTGCTGAGTGTTTGGGTAGGAGGTGTCTAAGGGAACTAACCATCTATTCCTATTTTCTAAGCCGTATTATCAGAATCAAATCAAGTCATTATAAAATTCATTATTTGTGTTTTATTGCTCCTATTTTCTGTAAAAATATCATCACAGGTATACGATATAATGTCTTCAACTTTAATTGGGAGTTTGGATATGAAATATGTTTTTAATATAAGACATTGCTTATGAGTACTATATACATTTTTATTAAATAACTAGTATGGTAGGTAGTTTATTGTGATCTTAGTGTTCCTTATATAAAATACTATGAGATTTGCCTGGCCGGCATGGCTCAGTGGTTGAGGGTCAA
>NW_006378037.1:0-1311 GCF_000327345.1 Myotis davidii | reverse complement strand
TCTATCCACTGAGCCAAACATGTTAGGGCTTAATGTGCATTTTTAAAAAGAATTTATGCTACTGTCTCTCAGAATTGTGTGGATATTTTTAGCTGTTGTTTCAAATGTAAATATGTTTATCTGGATAATAACGTTTCCTTGTAGTGGACTTTAATCATGTATTGTTAATGAAATCTAGAGTTACTGATTTCATTTACAAATGAATACATAGCCAAATTAAGAGGAGTGTTTGTTGTTGTTGTTAGCAAGCTACTTCTTTATTCGTCTCAAAATTTTCTTCACAAGATGGAGTTATATAAGAAGAATGTTTTTTAATTACATATATATTTTTTCTTTTTTTGAGTATATCAACTGACATAATAAATGCCTGAAAAAAATAAAACTATTTTTCTTCTTTCTTGCTAAAATGGAATAGAATCATATTGCTTTTTTGGGACAGAACCAAATTCAATCGTGTTCACTTTGTAAAGGTTTCAACTTAAACATAAATTCAAACAAAGAAATAGTATTTCCAGAGAAAGCACTTTAATTCAATGAGATAAATGATCATATATTCTTTGATAATCAACATAATTCAAACTATCCTTGATGGGGCTGAAAATTGTGTTGAGAGCAATATCTCACAAGTGGAAATTTGGATAAATGCCTATTTTAATCCCAGCCAATATATTGTATTTTAGAGGATATATGGCTTTGGTGACTGTTGGCTATTTTCTTCCTTGTAAATTTTTATTCAGGTATGACCTTATTGATGTATTTTAGGCATGGTGAAATATTGATCTTTTTATGTACAATTTTAATGGAACTTGCAATGGTCTTTTAACTATTTCTAATTAGTAATGATTTTTTTTCCTGAAATTTACACAAAACAGTGGCTAAGTGACTACTTGCTATTTCTCTGAAGGGATAACTTTGCTGAATAAATGGGGGGCGGGGGAATCTACCTCTCCTACAACAGTGAAAAGTTTTCTTTTAGATTTAAATATTCACTTACTAGGCAGGCTTTATAAGATTGTGAAGTTGTATAAAGCCAAATGCCTCAGAGAACTAGACAGTTGGGAATTTCTCAGATTCGATTTATATTGAGATATAAGCACAGACTATATATTGAATTCTCTGAAAGTCATGATCTAGCTCAGATGAACGATATATATGTTACTCCTGTTTTTCCCCCTCTGAGTCAGCCTCTATTGAAATTTCAACAAGATGTTCTACCAGAACTTGGCAGGAGTGAAGCTTGCAGCGGCAGCCACTGAAGTCATTTCTCTTTGACAGAATCCATAAAGCCAACCACTGTAATAACTTCTCTGA
>NW_006378036.1:0-1310 GCF_000327345.1 Myotis davidii | reverse complement strand
AAGTGATAGGGAACATATAATTAAGAGTGGATAAGAAAGTGTAGTTTAAAATTATAAGTGCTGCTTGATTAAATTTAAAAATTGTAATAAGCAACGATATTTGAATCCATTGAGCCTGGGGACTATGTGTTTAATTATCTCTTCAGAATAAGAAAATGACCAGGGATGTACTCACTTCATGAAGAAGAATACAGTATTTTGTTCCTGGCCATCTAGCTGCCCCACCCTATCTAGCATTGTACCTTGAATGACGAATAAAAACAAGAAATAAAGCAAAACAGAGTAAATTGCTGAGCATGGGTTTACTTCTGATTCAGTCACTCTCACAGTTAGCCAAAGATCTCTATGCCTTTACTAATTTAGTTTTAGTTTGTAAGTTTAGATGAATTGCATTTCATGATAATGAAATAATTTTCAGAATTATTTAGCCATCATCAATATTCCCTGAAAAATCTTAAAGATTTTTAGAGGGCAAGAGATGACCTGCTTCTCATCTGAATAAGGGAGCAAAAATCCTGCCTGAGAGTAAACTCAATGTTAAATTCACTAAAAATATGTAAAGTCAATTATGAACTAGATTGTGAAAACTGGAAAACGTATTGGGGATCTGTAAAATCGAATGTATGTTGATTAAAAATGTGATATAAATTATTAATATCATTTTCATTATTCATAACTACATTGCACAATTACATTAAGGGCTTGTATATTATATAGTGACAAACCTAATTGTTCTTAAATTGCAATGTTGTAAACTGTTGATTCTTGTTACTGTTGAATTACACCAGTATAATGCTGAATTTTCCTCTTTGTTAAACCTTAGGATTCCCCAAAATATGAGTAAAATTGTTCTCAAATTTAGTGCATAGGAAAAGCACTAGACCTTTGTTTAAGATGTAGATTCCCATTTCCTCCTCTAGAGATTTTAATTCAATTGGAGAGTCAGTTCAGGCATCTTTATTTTTTCATAAACATTTAAGGTTATTTCGATGCACATGGTTTGTGAACCTTATTCTGAGAAATACTGACTCTAGCCTGAGTCAGGAAAAATGTAAACAATGTAAATATTAAAGAATGTTATAAGTAGAAAAATAATCTTTAAATTTAGAAGCTAACAACTGAAGAAGCTTGAAATGCTATCTATTGGAGTTCAGGAAGATTAAATTAAAATTCGTATTTATTTTTGTTTCTATCTTAATAAATAAAGAAATGGACTCTGATAGTAATTAGCAAACATGTCACCACTGGCAGCCCTATTGAGTCTCCTGCTAGAGATCCCCATAATACATGTGATATAGAAAGTATCAGAG
>NW_006378035.1:0-1310 GCF_000327345.1 Myotis davidii | reverse complement strand
TATCTGTGGGGACCAATGCAAAAGAAAGCTTCAGAGCTCCTTGTTCCAAACGTGTTAAGAAAATTTTAAGATAGCAACTGCAGAGGATTAAACCAAGTGTGGGGTCCTTCTAAGTAACAGCACGGGAAGCCTGACCACAAAGCTGGCCCTGGTGACACCATTGCAAATGAAACTGTAAAATCAATAACTCACGGAGCTACAAATTGAGCAAAGCAAAGGGTGTGAATGTATTAAAGATAACCACTTCTCCAGGAAGCGGTGTAACAGAACCTGTGACAGATGCAATCCCAGCTCTGTGATCATGATCGCCCTCCTCCAACTGAATTATTCAGGGTAGGAAATGCATGCCCATCAGCTTTTGGTGCAATCACATGAACACATTTCTTCCCAAGTTACTTGCTGAACACATTAATATGTATTTTTTCCGAATGTAATGAACTGATATGCTTCAGACTGTGACAGGGTGAAGGTATCAGAAAGTCCATTCAAGAACAGGAGAACCACCAAATTAACTTAGAGCTTTCAGCAAGCCTGCTCGATGTGGTCTTTGCTTCCAGCATGTCATTTCGAAATAAACAACCTCAGAAAGGCAGCTCCGCAGATGCTTTCACAACAGAGTGAAGAGCTGAAACAAGCACCTGATGGAGCTATCAATGAAGAGCAGATGTTTGCAGGGGAGCTGGAATTCATGGTTCAAGTTCCAAGAGCCCCATGGGCTTCCAGAACGTAGAAAAGCTCAGCTGTCAGTCACCTCTGCAGACTCCCCGAACACTGTGGAACCGATTATGTGCGAGAGCTAGCTCTGTTTCTAGTGCAGGAAACAGGAGAAATGGGCAATTGGAAAGGGGGAAAGGGGAGAAGGGGGGAAGCCAAAGTTCCTAAATGAATCAAATGTCTCTTTTTTGTTTCATTAAAAAATAAATTAACTGTGATCTGGGAGGTGGGGGAGAGTAGAAGAAAATTATTTCAATCAATTAAACATGAAAGAGGGGAAAGCTACACAAATGTTCGTTTTTTTTCTTCAAAGTATCGATAGATTAGAATTTCTTATTGGACAGCAATCATCATCTGTGCTATCTGAGCATGAATATAAACAAGTTGCTTGTCCTGGAGTTCAACCAATCTGCATTTGAATCCCCATTCGCTACGTATGATCTGGGTGAGCTTGAGTATGGATGTTAGGTTCTTTTGCCCTGGAGTCACAAAAACCAATTTAAGCAAGTAGGAAAAGATAGCAGGGTATCTTACTAAATCTAAGAAACAGCTCAGTAACCAGGTCATAGGAAGGGCAGGAGCCTCCTCAAATGAAG
>NW_006378034.1:0-1310 GCF_000327345.1 Myotis davidii | reverse complement strand
TCCTCATTCCATTCCTACCCAACTGTGTGGCTTAAAACATGGCAGCAGGTTCCTCAGTCCTCCTCCCATCAAACAATGAGTCTGATTACCTTTTCCTTGACTGTGTGCTGGCTGGTCCTGCCCCTTTAGCATATACAGTGAGATCCGAGTGGCATTTTGTGGCTTCCCAGGCTGGATCATAAAAAGCAAAAGGGGTCCCCAGGCTCTTCACTTTCTCGGGTCATGGACCTTTGGAGCCCTGAGCCAGCATGAAAGAAGTCGGGCTGCCCTGAAGCTGCCATGCTGGGGAGACCATACAGGATAGAGAGAGATGCCTGAGGAACCCCAGACTTCCTGCCTCAGCTGTTTGGATGTTTTGCAGCCCAGAAACCAGACATGAGAATAAGCAATCTTCATAAGATTCTAGTATCCAATCCTCAAGCCACCCCAACCGATGTTGACTAGAGCAAGATGAGCTTGTCCCCATGGATCCCCAGGTTCTGTGAGCATGAGAATGGCTGGTTTATACCATCAGGTTTTGGAGTAACTTCTTATGCAACTGAGATAGCTGGAGCACCAGCTCAGCTAAAATCCAACCACTTTGGGACAGGCTTTGTGGGGTGCATTTTAGAGCTGCAGTCCTTCGCATTGAGACATTAGGTTGTAGATCAATAAGGCGCTCTACAACCTTTTAATGATTGTGTCACATTTAAATCACAGAAGAAACTTTTGTTTAGAGGCAGTGACAGTTGATAGTCTTTAAAGAAGACCAGTTCTGGTTATGGCTTATCATGTGAGTGATAAGTTAAGGGTGGCTCAGGGCTCCAAATGTGGCAAGGGGAAGTCTTGCTAGAGGAAGGTTCATCAAAAGAAGGAACAGATGGAGAGTGGGGAATACCTAAGGTTTTAGGACACTTTATTCTACAGGGGGAAAAATACTTAGTAACCACCAAAAGGGTCACAAGTCCACCATCCCACCCCAGAGGCCCTCCTTTGCATATTTAGAGGAACTAGACCACTTGTATTCCTTGGTTGGCCCATTCCATAATCTCCAACATTAATTCAGGAACTGGGAACTCCACCAAAATCTGCCTATCCTGAGGGTCTTCCAGCACATTGAGGCTATAATCCTACAAGGAGTCCACATGTCACCTTTATTCTTTAAGCAGATCTTTGTATCTTCAGGGTAACTTTCGGCATGTTAGAAATAAGATTAGATGGTGAATCTTTTCCTTTTGGGATAAAAGAAATGATGATTTGGGAGGCTTAAGAGTCTGGAGGTGGAGAGAGGCCAGATAAAGGAAAGTGAAGGGATTAGCCAAAGAACATAT
>NW_006378033.1:0-1310 GCF_000327345.1 Myotis davidii | reverse complement strand
TTTTTCAATTATCTTTTCCAAGGAGAAATTTCAGCGTCCCCCTACCTGATGGAATATATTCTGTACCTTCAAAGTCATTCATTATCTGGGAAATGGAGATGGCAAGAGACAGACTTCTTGCTCCTCCTGTTTACCATCCTGTGAACTGTAGCTTTTCACTTCTGCTTCTCTGTAAAGTGGAGAAAATGACACCTGATCTGCTTGAAGGAGAAAGAAGAAAAATATCCATAGCAGGTGTCTCTTCAAGCCCCTATCACTGACAGAAAACGGCTGTTTAAACGGAGTATTGTCTGCGAACCCAGGGTAAGAGACCTTGGATTGGTATTTCAAGGACTCCTAGACTGAGGGTGATGCTCTGGAGGGAATCTGAGTGTTCTTTCCACCCATCCCAGTTTTCAGATTCAATGGATACTACAGTCATTCTAAAGAGGTCAAAGGCCCAACATCTTGGAAAACCAGTTCTGTGAAATGTTAGTTAAATTATAAATTGAGGACATCTTCCGGAGTACATTTAAAATGGACATACACTTCAACTTAGAAAGCTCTCCTCAAGGAATTTACCCAGAGAAAAACATAATTAGCACAGTGCACCAAAGTCTATGTCCTGGGATGTTGGACAAATAAAGCTTTCCATCAATAGAGATTTATTACCTAAAATAGATGGAGTCTTCCAGCTTTATCTTCAGCACACAAGGAGATTGGAAGTTGTCACTTCCATTTTTAAACAAGAAGCTGGCAAACTGAAAACCAATGACTTTTTTTAATCCATCGGAGAAGTGAGGTTATGAAGTGACTTGTCACCCTTAAAATCTAGAGATACAGGCAAATCCTGAGCGCTACAGCCAAGACTTGCTTAACCTGGAGCAAAAGCCACCTGAACGACCAGTGGCAAAAGCCACTTAAACAGTAATTTTGACAAATTCCTGGAGGACTGGTGTGGCCCAGTGTGAGAATGAGAAACTCCCTGGTTGCCACAGTCTTAGGAAGACCCCAGACTTATATGGTGATGATCCCTTCACTGACCTGGCTGGCAAAGGGAAGCGTAATCATTATGAAATGTGCTCAGAGCCTTCTTTTTAACAAAGATCTATTCTCCAAGGGAAATGACTTTGCCAGATCCCACATCAGCTATGTGAGGGACACCCCCCAAAGCTCCCTCTAATCTTCCTGTCTCATCTACAGGATTAGAAAAAAGAAGAACAAATTCCATGGGTATAAGGGCTTCAAGGCACTAAAATGGAAAAACTAAAGCCAAAGAAGGGAGTCAAGAGTGGGATCTTTGCCATAACCGGTTTGGCTCAGTGGATAGA
>NW_006378032.1:0-1309 GCF_000327345.1 Myotis davidii | reverse complement strand
TCTCTCTCTCTCCCTCTATCTCGTTCACTCACTCTCTCTCAAATCAATTTTTAAAACAGCATGTCCTTGGGGAAAAAAAAGAGAGAAAGAAATGCCCAATTTGGTGTGTAAATGTGTGCCTATATGTATGCTTAACTTGGTGAAGCTGAAATAAAAATGTCCTCAGACCATTATAAAGACAAGGGGTGTTCCACACCCATCTCAACAGAAACATATCATCTCTTGGGAGACAGTGGGGCCCCTCTTTCTTAGCAGAGCTGAAATATAGGGTGGTGGATATAGGGGAAGAAAGGGTGTGTTATTGTTTAGATAAAAGTTGTTGCAGATATGTTTCCCAGAACATTTTCCCTATAGTAAGTTCTTAAAGAAAAGGTTTTATTTCTCCGGCTTGGGGCTTAGAACTATGGAAAATGCAGTTATATTCCTTTTAGGGAATCTATAAAACCTATTAGCACACTCAAGGATACAACGAGTACAACTGAATCAGAGCAAACACTAAACATCACAACCAATCACCCATTTCCCCATATAAAACTTAGTTTTGAAGGCTACAGAATGAGTGTAGACTTCAAGTACAGGTCAATACTTATTGTCATTCAAGTTGTACATTGCACAAGGACCTCAGATGCTTTTATACTGTCATTCTCATACATCAGTTTAGCTATCATTACAGTTTCCTGGCAGATGGCAATACAGTTTCTTAAGGAAAAGATGACTTCCCCCAATTCACCTAAATTCAGCTTTTACAGCTGCTGGACAAATATCACCACTCACCTCAGAGCCAGGCTCCTCACTGGCAAGGGAAGACATTCTCCAAAGCAAGACGCGGTTCTTTTAAGGTAATAAATTGAGTTGTATTCCTTCAGGATTTTTGGAAGACATCAAATTGGTGTTCCAGGAAACATTAGATACAGTTGCCCTCAACTATCCCAAAACCTTCAGCTGCAGACACATTTCTCCCTTCTTCAAAATGTAATAAAATCAGTCAGCAAACAAATGGGATTTAGCTCTGACCTGTTGCCAAGTACCAGAGTTCTTTCCCCCACGGCATTAGGATTCGTGGATTTCATTAGTGTTAGGAATCCAGTTACTGGTGGACTTATGAAGTCACCTGCTACAGTGATAAGACAATGTAGACAGGGTGTCTTGGTTCCAATTCTGATATGTGACACGTGATGGTGGTCTATCAATAGCTTTCTCTATACTCCAATTTCCTCACATGGAAAATTGAGGTGGTCATATCTGCCATTCTTACCTCTCATAATTGTGAAGCTGAAATGCACTAAAGTGATCCCTCCCTCCAAAAAAA
>NW_006378031.1:0-1310 GCF_000327345.1 Myotis davidii | reverse complement strand
TTTTTTCAAGGTTTTTCTGAAAAATGTCTGTATAGTTTTAAAATGTAGCTAAATATTACTTCCTTAGTGGAGTCTTTCTAATTCCTTATAAGTACAGATGCCCACCCTCTGTAGAAGGTAGTATGTAGGCTCCCATACTACCTTCTACATACCTCTTTTACAGCATTTATCACATTGAATTAAGAAGAATATAATGACATTTTGTTTTTAGTTAGATTTACTTAATTTTTGAGTCAGTAGTGCATTCACACAATTCAAGAATGAGAGGTGCTCTTATCATACTTGTCTCCCCTCTACCCTTCTCTCCTTCTATGCACACACAAAGGTAACCATATTACTACTTTTATTGTGAATCCTTCCAAATTATTTTCATTCATGTATAGGTAAACTATCTATATATTTACATTGTCCTAACTTTTTATCCAAATAGTTTCTTATTATGTCAGCATCCCTGTTAAGATGATGACCAACAGGTATATGTTAACAGAATGAGCGTACTGGCAAAGCAGGGTTTTGTTTCTTTTTCACCCAGGGGATCTGCCTGTGGCTCCACTCAGCAGAGGTGAACTAGATTGGGGTCACAATTAAAAGTGCTTACTTAGCCCTCTTACCAGAGAAGAGCAGGATGCTGATAGGTCACAGTGCTAGCCTTCCTAATGACCCTGACCTCTCCACAAAGCAGAGGTTCCAAGCAGAGTAATGCAGTTTATAGGACATTATGAGAAAAGATAAATGCTCTTGGCCATGGAGTCATCCAAATGATAGAATTAGTTATCAAGACAGAATAACAGGTTTCTAGTCAGAGAGCAAAGTGTCTCATGTGACTAACATGATTCAGATGTAAATATGCTTAATAGCCAAAAAATTGTCTTTTTATTTCTATGACTCAGTTTTTGAAAAGAGCTGCAAAAGTAGACTCATAGAGATTTAAAGATAATTTAGATCATTTGGTTAGAAGTTCTTTTCCTACTGATACTTTTTGTATTAAAAAAAGAACCAGGGATAAATTACTAATTTATCAGGATCCAGAAAATTCTGACAGATTCATATCAATTCAGATCAAGCAAGAAGTGAATACATATTTTTCAGTAGAAACTAATTACTTGGACAATTTCTCAAAATCTGTGAGCCTCTTAGATAAAAACAAATTGTTTTACATGATAAATGAAATTCATCAAACTGCCAGCTGTGTGGTACACTGAAAATAGATTTACTTGTGATACTGCTGTTTGTTCTAAGATAAAACAAAGAATCACAACTGCAGTAGCAAAGACAGATAAAACTGATTGAATGAGAGTGACTAAGCAGGG
>NW_006378030.1:0-1310 GCF_000327345.1 Myotis davidii | reverse complement strand
TGGATGGATGGATGGATGGATGGATGACAAAAGATTATGAGAACAGAGTTTAGTGGGAGAGCCTGGAGATTCGAATTCTAGTCATAGGGGACAAGCCTTTTAATTTCTCTAGGCTTTTGTTTCCTCATCTCTAAAGAGAGGGGTAGGGGATTGTGCTGGGACTATGTCAGGTTTCTCAGCCATTTAGAGTCACTGGGAAATTGTTTGAGATCCAGATTCCCCAACCCTTTCCTCTCCAATAAAGATGTGGCTTCGGTAAATCTGGGTTTAGGCCTGGGAATCTGAATTTTATGGAGAGTTCCTCAGTGCATTTTATAGTCTGTCAAACCTAGGAGCACTTATCTACCATGTTCTTCAGTGTACCATTTGAGTATGATTACATATCTTTACATACTGTGGAATGTGAAGTTGCAAACCCACTGCCTCAAAATGGGGTCTCTATCCAAACAAAATGCAGATAAGCATTGCAGAGCGGATCATTTCTCCCCTCCCCTACTGAGAAGTTACATTTTGGAGCCTAGAAAATACATTTATTTTCCACCACCATCTTTGGTTATTTGTGTTTTTATTTCTAATTCACATTCCAGCTGTTTTTCTTTCTCAGCTGATGATCTGAAAGACTATACTGAAAACCCCACTAATCAATATGTATATATATTTTTAAAAGAAACTGAAGGAGATTGCATTTCCAAGGACAGATGAATTGAAAAAGGACCTTCTAAAGAAATATAACGTAGAATACCAAGACCATATGCAAAGCAAAGTAAGTCCAATTGGTACGTTTATTTCATGCCTTTCCTGTGCAAATATATATTTGAATTTCATTTTATATGAGTTTTTAAATGTCATATGCATTTGATTAAAAATTAAAGATGCAGTGATGCAACGCCAATAAAAAATTCATGTTGATTTCCGGGTTAAGCACTTGCACCAAAGATGTGGTATTTTCATTTCCCTCCAACATCTAATAAAGTGATGCATTAGAAAATATATTTCCTACAGAGATTTCAAAAGAGCTTTTGATCAAGTCTTGCCAATGTAACCTTAAGCCAGCTGACTGCTCTTTGGTGATGAATGGAGGTAAAAGGTGCTAGGGAGAGAAAGTATATGGTTTTTGATGTATCTAATTTGTAGACCCTGGAAATGTGAATTAGATTCTTACATATTGCAGTCAGTACTTCACTGAGGTAGAATTATAATTGTATGAGTGAAATATAATCATATCACCAAGGGATGATGGCATCTGGGTTCTTATTAAATAAAGAGTGAAAATGATAATGAGACTGAAAGACTTTGAAAGAAGACATTGG
>NW_006378029.1:0-1310 GCF_000327345.1 Myotis davidii | reverse complement strand
GGGTGGGAATTCCATATTCTGATTGTGCGACTCCAGGCCAAGTATCTCCCCCCTCTAAATGTAACACTGACCACTTCCTAGGCTCCTCTGGTGATTAGATCAACACAAAGTCTCTAGTAGGCAGCCTAGCACAAGTCTATAATTAACTAAGTACTGGTGTATTGTGACCAAAGTGGGAAACATTTCAACAGGCTCTCAGAAAAATGTGACTAGACATCCACTTATCCCAGGGACTAAAAACTTTCATTAGAAACAGGAAAGTGCACTGTTAAACATTGGTGTTTTTTCCTTACCAGAAATCCCTCGAACTTACCAGGAGTATGAAAGCAGCCTGACCTTGAAAATGTTCCTGTTCCAGTTTGTAAATTTTTACTCATCATGCTTCTACTTAGCTTTCTTTAAAGGGAAGTTTGTGGGCTATCCCGGAAAGTACACATATTTGTTTAATGTGTGGAGAAGTGAAGAGGTAAGAACTCTCTTGAGAAGCGAGGTTTGTTTTTTCAATGACTCAGTGTTAACCAAATACCTTTTTTTGTGCCCAGCACAGACTCAAATTTACTCAAATTGGAAGAAAAGTATAAGATACTAACTCTGTCTGCAGAGAATATTGGTTTTAGAATTCTGTCATCTAATAGATCTCCCTGTTCCTTTAGGGCAAGAAGTTATTTTTTCTTATTGTTGGTATCAAAAAATGCACTGCAAAATGGAATAAGTGAGTTCTATGTTCTCGAAGGCTTCCTGCAAAGGAAGAATGATAACTCTCTCAAAGTACAGCAGAGAGGACTCCACCATGGGTGTGAGCTAGGTCAGATCAGTGGTCCACAAATCTGGCTGTGCATCCAAATCACATGGAGAAAAATAACAACTTCTGCCCTAACCCAGACATAAAGATGCAGAATTTTCTGAGAGTGAGATCCACAAATGTTTTATTAACACAGCTGAATCTAATGCAGCTATCCCAGCACTAGTCTGTGATCATGCTGGACTATTGAGCTAAATATCACTTTATATCGCATTAATATCCATTTCAACCCAAATCTTCAGGTTCTTAGCCTCTGGATTTATTTCACTGCAAACGTTTTGTCTTTCATCATTCACTTCTCTTTGTACCCTTCCCTTCTAACTAGTGTGACCCTGGAGGCTGCCTAATAGAACTGACCACCCAGCTGACCATCATAATGACTGGGAAACAGATCTTCGGAAACATTCAAGAAGCCATTTATCCGTATGTATGACTTGGAAGTTTTTGCTTGATTTAAGTAATCATGACAGATTTCCTCTGGAAGAAGATGAAATTCTTCTATTATCAT
>NW_006378028.1:0-1310 GCF_000327345.1 Myotis davidii | reverse complement strand
GGTTAAAATAAGTTAAACAGCCCTGCTCAGTTTGGCTCAGTGGAAACAGTTTCCCAGTAAGTATTTTTAGATGAAAATAACTCCATAGCAAGCTAAGAACTGCCTGGATTTCTCTTGTATATCCTAAGAACTTTGCCCTTCCACCTAATACTTTCCTTCCAATTAGATGTCATTTTCAATCATTAGGAAGTTTTCCTATATTTGAATTTTTTGGAGAAAGCTTACCATTTCTCACTTCACCAAATGATAAAACCTCAATGGCAAGATTGGACTAGAACTTATACACTGTATCTCAACTCATGATCAGCAGAACTTGAAAGAGACCATTCTCTTTAAATAGGAACCAAGAAAGCTGCTGGGCTGGCACAATACCTAAAGAGTATCCTAAATGTTCCTCAGAACATCCAATTTCCTGTTGTCCAGATTATGCTTCATATGCTCCTGCCTGTGTGTTATTCTGATGTACATGTATTAAAGAAAGTAGACTGATATTATAGAAAATAGAGTTAACTCATTAAAACAAGTTTAAAACATGAAAATGCCTAACCACAAAGGATACCAGGGTTAGCAGGCTAATAATTACAAATGCACAATGAATGTACTATCTAATGCATTTTACAGAGCAGTAAATCTTAAGAAAAATGAAGTTCAGAAACAGAGGAAACTGGAAGTTAAGAACACATATCAACATCCACTTGCTCTCTGACCCAGGCCTATTATTCAGAGAGCGATAACAGACCTCCTGATTCATCTCTCCTCTCCCTCCAGCCATCACATACTATATAGAAATGGTCATTTATTTAGAGGAGGCTGGACTGGAAGATTATTAAGATTATTTGATACTTTACATACAGGAAGTCAATTTTCCCATACACCTTCCAACAAATGGTCAGATAAGTAAAGATGCCTAACAAATTCTTCAAGACTAAAATATCTATCAACACATCACACACATAACGGTCTGTAGGCAACTTTAGATAGACAAGTCACCACTAGCTTCATGACTTGGAGCAAAACCCTGGGGAAAGTGGAAGACAATTCATTATTACAGTAGAAAACTTTCTTATAGCTCATATTAAATCTGATTCCACCAAGGGAAAAACATCCTCTTCAACAGATTATAGTCCCTTGCCCAAACTTCAAAATTCCAAAGTGAATGAATATTAAACATGTAACTTGCCAAGACTTGGGCTCTCCAAAGTGGAGATAATTAATGCTGTAGAGGTCCATGTCCTCGGTGTGCCACGCGAATGTGGTTTTCCACATGCCAAAATAGAGATAAGGGGTATTTACACCCTCAATAGAAATAC
>NW_006378027.1:0-1309 GCF_000327345.1 Myotis davidii | reverse complement strand
GAATTCTGGCTCTGCTACTTACTATGTGTGTGATCTTTCTAACCTACACTTCACTCTTTATCAAAATGGGGCTAACAGCACCTTCCGTCATGGGGTTGCCGTGAGGATAAGGTGAAGGAATGCTTGTAAGGTACTTAGCACAGTGATTGGCTCTGAGGAAAAAGACTCCATTAAGGGTTCTGATGATTATGAAAATTATGGTAGTAATAGAACAAATACTTAGAACTCTAAGGAACATCAGAAGTTAGTTTGCCTCTCCTTGACTCAGTTTGCCCATCTATAAAATGGAGATAACGCTGCAATCCTTTCCTCATCTTCCTCATTTGTTTTCATGAGGCGGTCATTCCCAACCACATATCTGCAGAGAGTTGTCAGTTTATGACAAAGTTTCCACCAAACTATGGAGAAATGAGGAAAAATAATAACATAGTGAATGTTTTACAAGTAGAATCATTTCTAATTTTAAAAGACTGCCCTTTATTCTGATGTTATGTTATTTCTATTCTCTGTGTGTATGCTAATATAGCTCTTCTTTTATGAAAGTATGTTGCTAATGGATGGCATAATTTGTTTGTTTGTTTGTTTTTAATGGCCTCACTCAGCAAAATACAAGTTGTCAACCCTATATTGGTCTCTTCTTTTTTGAAATTTTACTGGTCCATGAAATCAAGTCTATAAAGAAACCATCAAGAAGAGGAATTTCAAAGAGTTTGCCAATTGTAAGGGTCTGTATGGAGATAATAAAAATATCAGTACCTCATATTGTGTCCCTATGGTGTGCCAGGCATTGTTGAGAACTGACACACATTTGCTATATGCCCATCAACAGTCAAACAGGCTAGATGTCACTTAACCCATTTGACAGGTGGAGAAACTGAGGCTTAGAGCATAAGCAGCTGGGCTTTTCATTCAGAGGGGAAACATAATACCAATTCTGTGCGTCTTCAAACCTCACAGTTTCCCCAAACCTTGCTAAAGGATTACCACGGAGGAGGCCTTGACACAGCCATCGAGACTTCACCCCTATAAAAAGTAACCACACCAAAGGCTTGTGGGAAAATCACTTAACCTCTCTCTGCCTCTAGCATCCAACTGAGAAATTAGATAGAAATCAGGGTCATGCTGGAAACAGATGGAGAGTCAAGCTGGGCTGTCCTGGGAAATAAAATTAGCACAAAAAAACCATTCTCTATGATTCTCTGTGATTCGGTGCTCTTTGATTATTTACAACATTGTGAGGCATCCCAACCAGCTGACTGACAGATGCTGCCTGGATACATGGATGCCGTTAGATGGACACTCTTGCTCT
>NW_006378026.1:0-1309 GCF_000327345.1 Myotis davidii | reverse complement strand
TCACTTGCCTTGACAGAACCTAAAACCCAGGAGACGGATTCCCGTCCACTCCCCAAACTGCCTCTCTACCGCAAACCTCAACATCCCTCAATATCCCTTTCTTTGGGGCAGTGGCTGGGATAGAGCTTTCCCTGCATCCCCTCACTGATATTTGAACTTCTTGCGAGTGCATCCCCGGTGTAGAAGACGATAGCTCCCTGTTGGTCCCGTTATTCTTTGTATATTTCCGGCCTGGTCACGCCCACTCAGAATATTGTATTCCTTTTCTCCTCAGAATCTGAGCTTGAATAACATCCACACAAACCTCACGCATATTTGCTCACTGCATGCTGTTCTCCCATCAAAGCACACTCATTGTACCGGAGCAAGGGACAGGGTGACGGTTCTTAGCGTCCTCTTGCAGCGCTAAGACTGCGTTCGTGCGTGTCGTGGATTTCCCGTGCTTCCCACACACAAAGTGAATGGGTTTCGTGTTGCCTGCAGCACCCAAGGCTCCTACCACTTCTCTCTGGGGCTTCTCTGGACTAGTTGAAGAGTTTCCTGAGGTTGCCAGGCAAGCTGTTGTGCAAAACTGGTGTGGACAGTTTACATCCTGCCTGTCTGTGTGAATGGAGACGACCGCCGGCGGAGCGGATCCCAAACAAGAATTCCCACGCTGGTTGGCCTTTGCAAGCCCCGGATTTCAAGAGTGGGTTCGGTTAAAACTTTTCATTGTTCCTTGTGGTTGATGCTGTGTTGTACAAACATCCAATAAATATAAAATCAACGTGTGCCAAAGCAATCCGTCTGCTCTTTGATATTGGATTTAATCTGGAAAAACAACCTGGCTGCTAAGAAGCATTCTGAAAACCGTGGGTGGCATTATTTGCAAAAGGGGTGTTATCAGATCTTCCGGCCAAGAGAACACAGAACACACTCTGCTGAGGGCTTCCCGCCCCTGGTAGGAAAGGTGAAACATTTTATCTGGAAGAAAAACAGGAGCAGCTGCCCTGTGCTCCAGACATGAAGCCGCGTCCTCCACTCCCATTCATTCACGACATCTTCCCACCCTCCAGAAAAATGATACAATGACTGCACCCTGTACTGTGTGACTCACTCCCCAGGGAGGATGGGGCAGCTCCCACAATCCAACTCATGAGTGTTCTGAGGGAAATGTAGGCTGTTGGCCTTCAGTGAAATAAATGAGGACTGGACACAGCTTCACATCAGTCTACGTCTTGCCTCCAAATGTTTGTCTGTTTGTTTATTTTGTTTGGGGGGTTTTGATGCAAAGCTTTCCACTTAGGGGGTTTCTAAAAAATATATATAT
>NW_006378025.1:0-1309 GCF_000327345.1 Myotis davidii | reverse complement strand
TTTCATATCTATCATCTATCCATGTTCATATTGATACCTTCAATTCCAGTTCAGCAACAAGTACTAGTATTAATTCTAATTTTCCCTTTTTCTACATTTGTAACTCTCTTGTCTGGAGAAACATATTTCTTAGTGAATTCCTCTTCCAGTACGTTCCCAATCTCCTCTTGCCACTATTACCACTTCCTTCTTCTTATGTGGATGCTTTTCCCTCACCCTGCTTGGGCTGTTAATGACCTAGTGGTGCCACCTACCAGTGAGCAAACACTCTTCACTGCTCTGGCTCCAACATCTTATACCAAATCACTGCCTTTGTCCCCAATCCCTGACTAACCCCTAACTTGCTTGCCCCTTCCTACTGGCTAAATTATGCAGGAAGAAAGAAAGGAAGAAAAGTATGAAAACAGGCAGCAGTTTAAGAGTTTATAATCTCAAAGAGGAGTTTTAAAAAGTTACTACCTCAAATCACTACTTCAGGGTAACTAGCCATATAGAGAGAATGAACTATGATGTTTTCATTTTATACAAAAAACATGTTGATTAACATATTATAACATGTTGATAACATAAAGGCAACTATGTGTATTACCTTTAAGAACTACAGAATCAGTTTCAGAACTAAAAGAGGAATTGAATTCATCATTCAAACAAGTCATTTTAGAGCTAAGGTGGATGAGAGACATGGAATGATGCTCTCAAAGCCATAGCATTGGCAGGCATAAGAACACTTGATTTTAGTTAACGAAACAAGAAAAAACATTTCATAGTTTTGAGTTTCCCCCACAATTTGTATTTAGCTTTTCATTAATATCAATAAGGACCTCTCAGAATGGCTCATCATTTCTGCGGAGGAGGCAAAAACAATAACCACCTTCTTTTGAGTGCCTACTGTGTGGCATACACTGTATTAGAAGCTTCCATTGACCATTTGGACTTTATGGTTTGTATATGATACAAAAACCGAACCCAGAGAGAATTGACTTACTCAGAATAATATGTTTGGTAGTGATGAAATTAAGATTTATATATAGATGTGCATAATTCTAAATATCCTCTGCTATGCTGGAGAACCTCTCAAAACTTTTACCATGATCTTAGAACATTAGGAGAGATTATAGTGTCTGCAATATCCATTAGCACTTGATTTATCATTTGTTTGAATTCATTACCAATATACCCAGAGGGAATCTATCAGCTTACCATTAAAATGAGAAATTTATATTCCAAGGCATAAAAGGACTCACAATATCATGTTCTGCTAGTTAGTTAAAAAGAACAGAAATCTTGTGTGTGTGTATGTGTGTGTGTG
>NW_006378024.1:0-1309 GCF_000327345.1 Myotis davidii | reverse complement strand
AAAAAAGTATAATTTAGAAATATTGCTGTATAAAATATCTGTGCAGAAGAAAGGCCATGAAACTAGGTAGCCCATTGGATTGCTCTAACTTGAAAAGAAAATAAAGTATTATTTCCAATTTTTAAAGAAAATGCGAAAAATATAAAAAAGACAGGTAAAAATAATGAAAACTACAAATCAAGTCATCATTAGGAAGGACATGTTTCCACAACCTCTCATCACACGATGCATAGAGTCCAACTCCAGTAGGATTACCTCCTTATCATTTCCCACACTTTAAAATGAAAGTCATTCCCACAGCTGTTACTTGAGGTGTTATTTACTTCCTGGAATGTCTTTCTAACTGTTTCTCTAATTAATGTCCACAACTTCATTTAAATGCCTGCTTAAGACTCATTTTTACCAGTATATTTTCTGTGATTAATGTCATCCCCTGTTGAGCATACCCCCTACTTTGTGAGCATAAGCACTAAAAGAAAACTCTATCTGTACATTTCACATTAGACAAGAGGTAGCAGTGAGAAAACTACAAGCTGTACAATGAGAAATCGGAATCTTAATCTACTTCAATTGTGTGATCTTGTGCAAGATGTCTAACCTTCTAACTTTGCTTTCCTTGTTTATACAATGAGAATAATAATGCCTACTCTATGTGGTTGTTGTGAAAATCAATTATATGATAATAATCACTATCATGTGTTAGACACTTAGGATCTGGTTCCAGAGCCCACACTGTTAATCATTACCTGATATTGCTTCTGCAATGACATTTGTAAACCATGGAGTCCAACGTCTGATACATAGTAGACCTTAACACAAATACTAGTTATCTTTTCATGTTTGCTTATCTTCCCTGATTGTTGTACTATTTATCACTTCCCTCTAAATACATGGACAATTGTGGCAGGCAGGAACTGCAATTTTTCTAAGCTTTCCCACTGGGACTGATAAAGTATTGTATATATCATAGAAAATGGATAAGTACCTAGAGAATAATAAATAAGAGAAAAAAATATGTTTGTTTTGTTTTGTTTTTTGTAATGGTCTGAAATTTTTATTTCATTGGTTTCACAATAAAACTGTTTTTTTGTGTTTTTTAATATATATTTTAAGTGGTTGACAGTATTACAAATGTCCCCAATCCCCCTTCCTTAGCCCTCTTCCACCAAAACCCTGCCCCACTCCAGGCCTTCATCCCACTATTGCCTGTGTCTATGGGCTATGCAAATATATATAAAAGTTCTTTGTTTAATCTTTTCCTGTTAACCCTAACCCTTCCCCTCTGAGATCTGTCAGTCTGTTCCACGCA
>NW_006378023.1:0-1309 GCF_000327345.1 Myotis davidii | reverse complement strand
AAAAAATAAAATCAATGGAAAAAATATTCTCAGATAAGAATTAACAACAACAACAAAAGAATTGACTCTTCCATTCCTTAAGATACCATCACAGATAGCTCATACTAAGAGCTTATTTTTTTCCACTAGATGTTACCCTTATGTGCCATACAGACTCGGTCAAGTTATTTTCTTACATGATTATAAACAAGTTAAAACTTAAAGCAGAACATTAACTTCAGATGTGTGTCTAGGGGGAGGGTGGGGGGGCGCAGATAGGGTTAAGCAATCTGATTTTACACAGGAGAAACTGAGTCTCAGAAATATTAAATCATTTCCCCAATGCCAATATGCTAACATATGTTAACATATGTATTTGTTTGTATAATTCTTTTACCTTTTTCCTCCCCACTATTTAAGCTCCCTGTAAACATAAACTTGACCTATTTGGTTAATTGGTTGCTTGCAGTACCTGGAAGAGAGCTTGAAACATAGGAGGTGCTCAATAAATATCTGTGGTTAAGTAATGAGTCAGTGAACTAAAATCTTATTCCTTTAGCCAAGTGGTCTTCCCATAACATATGCCATATTATTTTCTTTAACCATAATGGTAGTTACTAAATTGCATCAATTCTTTCATTTTAAAAACTAAAGAAAAAATTCATTTGCCATATTGTAAACTCCAACTTGTCAACATTTAATTGAGTCACATATCCACATATAAAAGGAGAACTCTATCTTTAGAAAGTGTTAATTGACTTAAACCTCACAGAATGATAGATGAGAAACTCAAAGCTTTAAATTTTCTTTAATTTGTATAAGACTAGATATATGAGATAGAACACTCTAAATGATCTCTACTGGGGAATGTCTTTGGAATATACCAACTAATATCCTGTCTTTGGTAGATTTCATTGGTTATAAAACTTATTCCCACTATCTTGTTAAAAAAAAAAAGCTGTATTACAAAAGGATTTGATGACAGGTGAGGATTTAATAAAAGAAAACAGAGCCAATATTATATCTTCAAAGATAAGCCCTGTGACCAGAAGTGTAAGTCCAAGGATTTTTGAGTGGACTGGAGACCTCTGAGTGACAAAGGAACATGGAGAAAGTGGTCTACCTAAACACCTGTAGGGCCTGACAGATAAATGAATAAAATAGAATACATGTCCTATCTAAAATGGACAGTTTCTACTCATAGGAAAAAACATGGCTCTAGTATGACCAGCTCTTCCAATTTTTCTAAAGAAGTCAAAATTAGTTATGTTTCTAAAATGTGAAATCTGTTGTTTTGTAAATATGTAAGCCAAACAAAATGGAGAGCCAG
>NW_006378022.1:0-1309 GCF_000327345.1 Myotis davidii | reverse complement strand
TTTTTTTTCACTGAAATTCTATAATACCTCGAGCACCTTTTAGATTCATTAAGGTAGAATACTAACTCTTTTATTAGCTGCCCAGATTTCACCGCCAGAGAGAGGTGTTTCACCAATGAATCTGTGAGTCCCCACATAAGAACAGCATTATGTGGCATGTTGACGACTATTGACACAGGCTCATTCACAGATATGAATTAATACTGTGTGTATTATTTAAAGCCTTGCCCACACTTTCAGGCTTTCTAGTTAATGAAACCAGTGTTTAGGTATAACCATTGGGATTTCCTATTACCATCGCATTACTATTCATATGCTGACCTTAGTAACTAAGCCACTTGCAGGGTGAGGAAGTGTGTGGAGTGTGTGATTGTCAAGGGCACAGAATAATAAGAAATAATGTTAGGAGAAAGCCATGGTCCAATTTTCTTTCCAGGAGGATTTAGCAGGGCTGTGGGAACTGGAGAAAAACTGCACCTTGCAACAGTAAGAGTTAAGAGACAGAAATGCTGTTTGCCCACTTGGACTTCTTCCCTTCTGGCCCTGCTTTAAAAATGCATTGCTACAAGTACCGAAGGAAATATGAAGGTATTGTGAGAGCGTTAATCATAATAGGTCTTCATACACTAGGACCTGGAGAAAAACAACTTCTGTTCCCATTTCTGTTTTCTTTCCCTTCTTCCATGCGCTTTACTGGTCCACCCCGTATCTTTCTTGGGATTTTCCCCCAACTTGGCCCTGTATTTCTTCCCTGACAGTTGTTCATAGTTCTTTTATTCTTGGAGCAAAATTTGGTTTCCAGGTCATTATCACAGTTCCTGTAGTGCTTGGTATCTGGCTTTTTTCATACAAGATTTCTGATAATCAAAATTTCTTGCTATTGGGTAGTTTTAAAAAAATAAGCTGGTAGTTATCAGATAATTGCCCGATCTGTCAAAATCAATTTGTTTCTGGTGCTTATATAAAGGAAAAATAACCATTTGAGTCAATGTCTGAAGAGGATATACTGGCAAATTCATTTAGACTAAGCCATTTATATCTCCAGAAGGGGATGGATTTTACTCCACTTCAATAGATATATTCTTGATGCAAAGTCTTATCTTAGCTATAAATACATTCACTCATATTAAAGGAGTCTCTGTAATTAGTTTTATCCTGTGTAATGGAAAGGTACTCAACAATATGTTTTTCTACGTAAGATGAATTCTTCACTCATTCTTTACCTCCCAAAGTGATGCTTTTGATTTTGAAACTCAATTTGTCAGTATCACTAAAATTATTCTATTGGCATTTGACCAGAATAATTTTC
>NW_006378021.1:0-1309 GCF_000327345.1 Myotis davidii | reverse complement strand
AGTTCAGGGAAACTGGAACCAGAGACAGGGAAGGACCTGCACAGACACACTGTCTGGTCAGTGGCAGAGCCTGGGTGCTGCCCCCACCCCGCTGAACACTGGGGTCACCTGGGGAGCCTTCAGCCATCCCAGTACCTGGGCCCTCCCAGACGAGATAACTCAGAATCTCTGAACGTGGCGCCTCGGCACCAGCCTTTTTTATAGCTCACCAGGCAAACCCGTGTGTGACCATGTAGAGAGCCTCTGTGCTAGGAGGATGTGCGTCCCAGGGTGTTTACCTTCGAAGGAGAGAGGTCTCCCTAAAGTGTCGCAGAGAAAGGACTTGCCCAGGTGTGGGCCTGAAGCCTGGTCAGGCTCTGAGCGGCCTGCGCTAACGTGACCTGGTTGAGAACTCCAGGTCTGCACCTGCCTCATTGAGACTTTGGGCCCATTGCTTCCCCTTCCTTAACCTGGTTTTCCATCTGCAGTGAAAACAGTGGCCCAGCACTTCCCCCAGGGGTGCCAAGAAGAAATTGAGATAGTGGGTGTGACGTGCAGGAGTAAGGCCTGGTATGCAGGAAGTGAGGACCACATTTCCCTTAAAGAAAGCTAATGTAGCATTTACGGAACGGACCCCTTCGCGTTGTGCGGGAATGTGTTTTAAAGGACGAGGAAGCTTCCCGCTGCCATGCTACCCGCCTGAGCAGGTGCTGCGTTCCTGTCCCTTCCAGGTCCATCTGGGAAGCGGGATCTGGGTTGATGAGGAGAAATGGCACCAGCTACAAGTAACCCAGGGAGACTCCAAGTACACGAAGAACTTGGCAGTCATGATTTGGGGAACAGATGTTCTGAAGAACAGAAGCGTCACAGGAGTTGCCACAAAAAAAAAGAAAGATGCCGTCCCTAAGCCGCCCCTCTCGCCTCACAAACTAAGCATCGTCCGAGGTAGGTCACTGCAGAGAAACGCTGGGGCGGGGGGTGGGGTGGGGGGGCACTGTCCTGTCCTCTGCTACGGTGGACCAAGCTCGGCTCAGCTCACACACACCAGGGCTGCCGTGCCAGGCCCAGGCTGGGCTCCGGGACCCAGGAGCGGACGTGCACCTAGTCCCAGAAGAGCTCCCATCACCAGCAAATGAGCCCATGGACACAGTGCAGTGCATGGGCAGGCATGGGAGAGGGGCAGGCCATTTGTCAGGAAGCTCATTCTTGTGGGGAATGAGGCACGGCTGGAAGTCAGGGAAGGATTTCTAGGGAAGGGTCACTGCATTGGTCCCTGAAGGGTCCATCAGACATGAAGATGCAAATGTGTAAAGAGAGATACTTCTGGAAG
>NW_006378020.1:0-1309 GCF_000327345.1 Myotis davidii | reverse complement strand
TACGGTACAATGCAGTTCATATCCACAACCTGTATATCTGTGTATCTGAAATAAAATTTCATATAATAATTCTCAGCCTAATATGAGTGTAGTATTTTCTATTCTATCCTCTTTATTTAAAGAAAAATATGTTCATCACAACACTCTGCTTTTATTGATTAAACAGACAGGTAATTAAATATATAAAATGCCTACTGATTTTATAGGCATTTTACATATTTACATAAACAGACAAATGCATGTATAATAATGCAATAAAGTATTCAGACATATTATTTAAGGTAAAATTTAAAGGTGAATAAACATTGGCAGTCACAGCCAATGGGTAGACTAGTCCAAGCAACAGAGTAAAAAGAAAGTCTAAAAATATTACCCAAAGTGGCATATTCAGGAAGCTTTAATCCTGATTTCAAAATTAATGTAAACTTTTAAATATCTTCTTATGTTAATTTGAATTTGTAAAGAGATGAGACAGACAAGTAAGCTAAACAGATGAAATAATTATAGGCCTGTTTGAAGGCCTTCCATTCATTTAAGTTCTACCTGCAAAGTGGTCCAGTTAGTTCTAGACTTGGAATAAAGTGATGAAAGGAATTGTCTCTCAAGGACCTTATAGTCTAGCATTTGGCTTATCCTTTAAACAATGATAAGAAATTCAAACTTTATCATTTGGGCTAAGATTAAGTCACTGAAAACAAACATGATGACATTAGTATTTTAAAAAGATAACTATATTTGGGAATGGATTTGGTCTGCACACACAAAATCTTCATGTCTAGTGAGAAATAGTACCAGGCCATATCAGTGATATGGTATCTCAGAGTGGATGGATTTTTGGAATGTTAGTGAAATAGAACTTGCAGAATGTAGAGATTGGATATGAGAGTTGTGGGAAAGAAGAAATGGAAGATAATTTTTGTATTATACATTTTGGTGAGTGGGTGGAAGGAAGCACCTACGATTCAATGAGGAAGGTGGGTGCTAAATTAAAATAAATTTTGTGATGAGTGGATACTAAGTTGATAACGAAAAATCAAATACATATACACAGGAAATGGAAGAATATATAGATCTAGACCACAGAAAAGTAGTTGGGGCTCATTGTATATTGTTAGATGATAAGTGGCATTTTACACCACGAAGTTAGCATAAATCACCCAGGAAAAGTATATACAGAACGGAGAGAAGAAAGGACAGATTGCTATAGTTGGCATCATTTTAAGGATAATCAAAATGGGATTAACTGGATAATTTTGTAATGGGAGTTTGACTCCTGTTATCCTATCTAATAAAAGAGAAACACGGTAAT
>NW_006378019.1:0-1308 GCF_000327345.1 Myotis davidii | reverse complement strand
TATTGCTTTATACAGGATTGCAGGGGAGATTTTAGAGAGGATCAGTCTGTATTCTGTGCGTCTGATCTCTGCCTTAGCAAGCATCCCTCTCAGCACTTATTTGGGAACAAGTAGAGGAATGGAATCAAAGGTGAAAAATTAGCATGAAGGTGATTTATTCTAGTAAAACTTGGGCAATGCATCCCTGTCACACTGTCAGCTGTCAAAATGCCACTGGCCCTTTTATTTACTTCTTTCAGTACCTACTCCTGGTCGTCATCAATCTTAGGAATTGGCACTTTAATTAAAACCTAAAGGGAAGTGGTTGGCGTGAAATTTGTGCACACGAGTAAGTACACGTGTGTGAATGTACACAGTAATACATTGTTTGGAGTTTGCGTGTGTGCATGTATGTTAAATATATTTAAAATACATGCGTACTTCTAAGATTCATTATATTTTATACCCTAGGATTTGTTTAAAGTCATGGAAGAACTAGTAATCACATGGACACACATCCGAAATTATAATAGATGAGTGCATTTTTTAAAGGAGACCGACTGTAAATGCCTTCAAAAAATATATTGGAAAAGTGTAACTTTTGCCTAACTTTTATGCAAGCTTAGGTGCCTATAGATCATATTTCTTTTAACAATAAAACTTGAAATGATAGGGCTGACTCTGGTCAAGCCAAAGATCAATTAGATCTGAAAATATCCTCAGATAGAGTAATGCCTAGGGAACCAATATCTGTTTCTACCTATGTGAGACCTCGGGTTAGATTTTTCCACACAGAGCCCTCCCGCTGTCTGATGATAACATTTCTGTTTTCCCTCCCATCCTTCTTATTAGTGGCACTCTCCATCTGGAGCCTGATTCCTCCCTTCTGCTATCTCCTGGGTAACCAGTCAGATCCCTCCATCTGGCACCCCAGTGGAAATACTCTCTTCTAAAAGGAACTTTTCTTTATAAACTCCAAACGCCATTAGACATCTCCTTTCAAGGAACTGCCCTTAGTTTACTATCATGTTGGATAATGTTTATCTCTGCAAAGGTTAGATGAGGTATTCTGAGAGGAATATTCTTTTAACTAGGGCAAAGCCATAGGATTGTCATATGGCCAATACAAATGATCATCTAATGGAATGTCAAGTTCTAGCAACGCAGTCAGTGATACACAGGAAGTAAAACAATAATCATTGTCTCCATGGAGCTCACACTCTTTTTGAGTCATCTCCCAACAGTGCAAAGAAGTCTGTGATACTTTTGCAACAGTGCAAAAAAAGTATGGTGTTGTGCCTGGCTGGGGTTGTTCAGTGGTTGAGCATC
>NW_006378018.1:0-1309 GCF_000327345.1 Myotis davidii | reverse complement strand
ATAATAGCACTATTTATATAATATTCATTGAGTTCTTCCTGTATTCCAGACTTTGCCTACAGTCTTCGTGTCTCATCCCACTTAATGCTCGCTGCAACCCTAAGAGGTATGTCCTCATATCATCTCCGTGTAGCCAGTGCCAGACCTCACAGCTGTCTCATGATCTCTAAGGCCTTTGCTCACTGTCAGAAACATTTCTGTTCATCCATGTGGGGGATTTTCATTTGAGGGATAGAGAATAAACCTGGGGCAAATTGTGAGGACAGTAAAGTCATGAGGAGAAGGTCTTGTTATCAAAGGAATGATCATAGTATATATTAATGTGCTATTTTCTACTCAGAGCCACAACAAGGTAAATAAAAACTTCTCAGAAAAATCCAAGAATGATATATAGTGTATACTATATTTTGATGTAAAGCAAATTGTTTACATGGTACAGATAGCTCTGCTAACAATAGCGTTTATCAAGATTATTTATTACAAGGCATTAAAATAAATCTGTTTTTCAATTACTCTCTAATGAAATGTACCAATTACCTTTTGAACGGTGACACATGGCTGTAATCTATTCCAGTGGGGATAAATCTTGTTTATACCAGGTTTCAAGGGCTCCCTCCTGAACTACATTAATTACTGATGTAAACAAAGATAGAAGATTACCATCACATTTATCGATGGATCCTGAACTTCCCTGCAATACAGTTCTCTGGGTGAGATGACATTAATCATCAGGTAATTTCCAACAGTTATGGTGCAAAGCTGCCGTAAAGGGATATTTCTGCAAGCCGGCTGACTTTGGAGCTCATTTAGTAAGGGGGTCAAATCCTGGGGTAACAGGGAGAGGTCACGTAGCTGTTATGCACAATGTAGTTAGAAAATAGTGCTCTTTAGCAACTGGTGGGCTACCTGTTGGCCAACCAATGAATAAGTACCCCAGAAAAGAGTCAAGCACTATTTCATAGAGACTCACCCAGGTTGTGCTCATGAAATACTAGCAGGCTCCCACCAGTGCCAACCTTGTGAAGTGGCACCACCTCTGGGAGAAAGTTTGCCCTGTGTGGGCTATTAATTCAGTAAGGAATTGGGAGGGAGAGAGAACGAGAGTGGTATTACTGTGGCTTCTGAGCACAGGGCAATCTATCGACCTTGGTGTGGAGACCATTTCCTTCTCCCTTCTATGCGACCAAGTCACCCCGGGTTTCAGAGCAGACTGTGCTTTGTCATGAAGTGTTCTCCTTTGTTTCTGTTCTGGTTTTTAAAAACTTTAAGCTTTGATGGACCCATGTGCTGTATGGAGATAATAGTAGCA
>NW_006378017.1:0-1308 GCF_000327345.1 Myotis davidii | reverse complement strand
GATTATTTATTATATTGAATTGAATTACACAATTATGGAGACTGAGAAGCCTCAAGGTCTGGAGTCAATAAGCTGGAAACCGGGGAGAGGCAATGCTACAGTCACAGTCTGAATGCTGGCAGGCTAGAGACATAGGAAGAGCTGAGATTTCTGTTCGAGCCCACAGGCATGAGTAAAAAAAATGTCTCAGCTCCTGTTCGGGCAGGAGTAAATTCCCTTCTACTTGAGTTAGGGTCAGACCTTTTGTTCTATATAGGCATTCAACTGATTAGATGGGGCCTACCTATCTAATCTGCTGTACTCAGTCTACCTATTCAAATGCTGATCTTATTCAGAACCCCTCCCCCCACACCCAGAATAACCTTTGACCAAATTTTGGGGCACCCTGTGGCTCAGTCACATAGACACATAACATTAAACATTACACACAGCTTTTGGAGAAGATTCTAGCCTTGACCAGTTCTCTTGACTTCTAGTTTAGTTCTTTCTGTACTATGCCATAATGCCAATTCAAAATGAAATTATGTGTAAGGCATTTTTATAAGTCTGGGCAATTCATTTTAATCAAGTCAAGATCCCTTTAGATAAATTATGTGGGACATTATTCACTCTACTGACATTTGGATTAGAAAGGTAATAATTATTTAATTGTACTTGAAGCTCTTAGGAACCCTTGGGAGAGGTATCCCTGAACAGATAATCTGTTCTGTTTCTGTTTGCTTCACCTTAGAAGAGGTATTTCTGCAGATAGAGTCAGTGATCAATCAACAGTCAGGGGTGGGTTAAAGTGAGTTCTCTGTCTCAGTATCCATAACTTCCTGTAGTAGAGCTTATAAAACAAGTACAGAAGAGAGTGGTATCTCTCAAGCACTGTTCACTTCCACCAGCACACATCCTTAAGATCTACCAAATCCCCCCAAACTGTACTGTACCACGTCTATTTGTCTAAAGATTATATTAGTTGGTCTTCACAAAACAGACAGAATCATTCACTCAGTATTTGTCCTTGTAAAATTCACTGGTAAATTTCAAACCTGGGTTCTCATGGCCTATCCTAGGTAATACCAGGAACTTGGAGATGGGTGATGCAAGATCTCACCAATATATGAACGTGAATGCATAGCAGCTGTGCCCACATGAACTTTCCCCCACTAATAGAGAGAATATGGGCTTACTTTCAAAAAAACTTTATAAAACAGTGGTTACAATAGAGGGTAAATTATAATTATTCCCCTGGAAAGATTAAACATTAACCAAATAAGTATTTTTATCATGGGAAATATCTATCTATCTATCTATCTATCTATC